>NC_074670.1:67736152-67803652 GCF_029448725.1 Salvelinus fontinalis
GTGTGTGTGTGACTGGTCGAACTGAGTGGCCTGGCAAAGAGGTTGACATTGAGATGGAAATGAAACACCCTGGTGGCTCTGAGTGGCAGGGCCCCTTAACGACTCCAACGTTTACAAAACACTCCAGACTTACTAAAGTCACATCTACATCTGGCACCTGGCATTGCCTTAAAGCACCTCCCCGTTACCCCTTAACCCTTTCAGCCTTCGTGGAAAGGGGAGTGACGGGACACTCCGACCAGTGTCCAGACAAGCAACGGCAGACAATAGCGCATATATTTGAATGACAATGGGCCGTCAACACAGCTTTCTTCAGTGCCTTATCTGTCAACATTAGCAGTCCAGGATTTAGAGGACAGGGAGTCCGATTTATGGCGACAACGCTTTTCGGCTACTAAATCAACAGGGGCAAACTCCCCCAACCTTCCTCATCAGCAGCGCTGGAGAGATGTGCGTGAGCGACATGTGAGAATTCGAAAGAGAACAATGCGAGCCAGAGCACTCTGCTGTCGTAGAATACCTTGGAAACTAGTAGCTTCCTCGTTCCTTCTCACCACACCCACTTGATTCTGTCAACTTTAAACGGTATTTAAACCAATAGATGTCAGGATAGAAAGGCATTGACTTGTAAACTGTGTATTGTACTGCGTGAGACAGGCTGTTTTTTTTATGCTCCACAACCATTACTGCTTTCATATTTCTCTGTCTGTTCCTGCCACCCACACTTGCCCTACACCTGTGATGCTGTGTCCTCTGCTAGAATACTTGCTGCACGCTAAATCCTGCTCACAAAGACCCATTACAAATCCCCTCATTGTACATCTCGCTCTCTCTCTCTCTCTCTACATACACTCTTTCTCCCCCCCTCCCTTCTTCGCTACCCCTCTCTAGCTCTCTCTTTCACGTTCTCCCTCATGTACTCCCTCTCTCTCTGTATCTCCAACTCCATCCCTCCTTCAGTTTCCTTCGCTCTCCTCCCTCCCTCCTCTCATCTTTCCCTCTCCCTCTTTTCTCTGGGTGAGCATTGTGCTTCCACACTGAGGGAGGTTAACAGATTTAACAGGCTAATTGCTATTCTGAGGCCTCCCCGCTGACACGGCGCACAACCGTTGTATTAAGGTTTTAACTCAAACCCGTGGCTAGGAATTCATCATCCTAACTCCCCAGCAACCTTCCCTCAACCAGCCAGCTAGTTACCAGATCTGGATTCAAATACAATTTTACATGCCTGACTGAGCTTGTCTGGTTTAATGGACCAATAGAATAGTTCAAAAAAAGTTAACCCCGTTACATCTAAAACTCTAGAGCAAACGCCAAAGTCTTTGAAAGATTTCAAATAGTATTTGAACCCAGCTCTGCCAACTACACTACGGTATACTCCAGAACAAGCCAAAGCACCACTAGGCTCTGCTAACTACACTACGGTATACTCCAGAACAAGCCAAAGCACCACTAGGCTCTGCTAACTACACTACGGTATACTCCAGAACAAGCCAAAGCACCACTAGGCTCTTCCAACTACACTACAGTATACTCCAGAACAAGCCAAAGCACCACTAGGCTCTGCTAACTACACTACGGTATACTCCAGAACAAGCCAAAGCACCACTAGGCTCTGCTAACTACACTACGGTATACTCCAGAACAAGCCAAAGCACCACTAGGCTCTTCCAACTACACTACAGTATACTCCAGAACAAGCCAAAGCACCACTAGGCTCTGCTAACTACACTACGGTATACTCCAGAACAAGCCAAAGCACCACTAGGCTCTGCTAACTACACTACGGTATACTCCAGAACAAGCCAAAGCACCACTAGGCTCTGCCAACTACAGTCAAGCCTTAATAAAGCCACACAAAAGCAGTTGTGTAAGAAACAGTGATACACGCACAGCAGGCCGACCGGTTGGCTAAGTCATTTACCATGGCGATGCCGCTGCATCACGGTAGCAAGACACTGTACACACACTTCACTCAAGCCCTCATTGGAATGTGCATAAGGCTGAATAATTCAAGAATCTAATTACACAGTGGCATTTATGGAGGTTAAGAAGTGTCATAGTTCCAGACTGGAGGAATGATTGACTCTATGAGAGAGCACCGGACGACGACATCTGCCCCTCCCTGGTTAATGTGTAACCTCACAATACAGGGCCTGTTACTGCACTATACAAGACTCGCCTACCAACTCCTCATAAGATCTCAAGGCAAACAAATAAAAGGTTAGCTTATTTGTTTTAGAACTTGTTGTGCTACTGCTGAGTTTTGGAGTATGACAGCAACTGTTATTACCTAGTTACCAACAACAACATAAGTAGAGGAACCCCTCCACCAACACACACACAGGCACATGTACACACACGGCTCTTCCAGACAATCAAGCACATTCTTTACCATCTTATGTATTAGTGACTTTTCCCTTCATGTATAAACCACATAGTACCAGTCACACAGAACATGACTCTTTGCATTTTTTGTACACTGGCTTGTCAACTGTTCAGGTTTGAAGGGATCTGTTGCATAAACACTTTGGACATCTAAATCTATCACAGACACACATATTATTTGGCTCCATTGTCAGAATTGAGGAGCACATTGAACAGCCTCCTGCTACTGCTCTCTATCGCCACAATACAAGAAACTGGCCTGGAGAGCCTATGGATGGAGGAAGGTGGGAGGGCGGGTTAAGGTGAGAGGGGTTGGTGAGCAAGTCCCAAAGCCAAACAGAACCCAACCTTGGATGGCCCATCCAGCCAGGTCATTGTCCAGTACAATCGCCCCCATTCTCTTCCCCGCTCTGGGGACTGCTGGACGGGGGCTTCTCTCCATGCTAGATGGGTGGTCCCTTACCCAAGGGATTACTTTAACGATTTCATTCAACCCAATTGTTTGGCCCAGATCACTCTCGCCCCTTTATTGGGAAGCAGGCAAACTGTTGCTGGGTGCCTGTCTGCTAGCCTGTGTGCCAGACTATGCCGGTCAAAGAGGTAGACCATAGCACCACCGAGACACGGCTGACTGCTTAGGGCGAATGGAGACTAAAGTGCTCCACTACACCACCCACTGGTGCTGGCTGGCAGAGATACGGCATGCTAGGATGATGTACAGTGAGACACAACATGCCGGGACTATCTGCGGGGCTGCTGGTGGGAACTCACTGCAAAAAATATCAGGAACAATTTCAGGCTGTAACATAGTTCACCACCACGTATGGTTGTTAGTAGAGCATTGTATCTACTAGCGAGGTAACTGAAGTGTTGATGAGACGCTGTCTCTTGTGCTGTGGCAGAGACACTGGGCTGGAAGACTCTAGTCTGGATGAGCAGGACACTGAATCCTCTCTATCTCCCTCTAGTCTAGCCTAGGAGATAAACTGCAGTGAGAATGATTAACCGCTCCAACTGACTGCTCTTTGCCAATGCACTAGCTAGCACCATCTCCAGAGAGAAAATGAGGTGTTATCTAGCTACGGTCAATGATATACAAATACCAGAGCTACGGCACCTTTGTTTGATCTCCATAATTCGGCTGCCTCCTTGGATCATACCAAGGTGCACAACATCCAGCCTCTCAACCAGACAGAGCGGTCACTCCCCTCTCCATATCGTCTGACACCATGCCGCCTTGTCTTCAATTGAGCATAACACGCAGTATAAACACATTGGGATTATCCCCCTGACGGCAGATGGAACTACTCTCTACTTATATATTACAAGATAAGACCTAGGAAAATATCAGACGTCATGGCGTGAGCTCCTTGAAAACATATGTATTTACAGTTGCCGGAGTCAAAATGAATGCAATGATTATATCCATATGTAACCTACATGGTCTAATTCTGGCAAATTACTATGTAGAAAAAATCCTCTTGTTTCCTGGCTGTGGTGGCAACACACCTAATTGGAAGTCACTTTCACTAAATTGGAATAGGATTTAATGAACCCAAAACATGCCGTGGAAATGCATAATTTCAAGCATAGACAATTATCCACACCCATTCTCACGAGGTCTATGGTAGACGGCTAAGACCTTTAATATAAATAAAAAAAATGACATTTCAACTTTTCTGAATTTTAATGAAGGCATCTGTGAACCTGTTGACTCAGATCATTCATTTAACATAAAAATGTGAATAGCCTACCCAACAAGTCCTATATATTTTTCGAGTTTATCTCGACATTCCCTGCTCATTCGCCGCGTTGCACAATTGAAATCTGATCATGACGAGGAGAATTGGAAAGACATGCTACTTCAGAAAATCAAATGTTATTGGTGACATACACATATTTTGCAGATGTGTAGTGAAATGCTTGTGTTCCTAGCTCCAACAGTGCAGTAATATCTAACAATTTACAACGATACACACACATGTAAAAGTAAAATAATGGAATGAAGAAATATATAAATTAAACCAGTCATACGAAACAACAGACACAGGAAGCCTTTTCGCTTATGGAAAAGGGTCACATGTAGACTAGCATATCTCTAGTTGGCTGACAATTCGTCAAGGCCAATAGGCTACAGTACACAGCTGAATCATTTACTAGGCTACTGTCAAATAATATGCAAAAACAATTAAAGCCGACTCTTTTAAAATACCAAACTTAATGAAAATACTCACGATTCAATGAGTCAAGATTGTGCTGATCTTAACATACGCAGTAAAACACACCGAATAAACGAGGAGCTTGAAACGACCCGCAGAATCCCCCCCGCGCGTGACATTAAAGTATCCGCCATTGTGTAGATAATTAACCTCAGTGCATAACTCAAACTGCATGGAACCGGGTGGGCTGACTGTCACCAATCACTCCACTGACCTGCGTTATTTTGTTGCTTGTAAGTATGCAAATTGAATGGAGTAGTCCACAATAGTGTGCTTGACCAATCTACAGTAGGCCTAGGCCTCTACCCGTTTAAAATAAAGCAACACATTTTGTCCACGTTTTTTGACACGTTTTCGGGTAGGCTATGTAAGCAACGTAAAATAGAAACGCTTTGTCAGCATCGATTCGATTTTAATTGCATGAATCCCGTATGCAAATGAATAAGACGAGTGGATGCGCTTGGCATTTTACCAGAGGGGAAGGAATCGTGTTGCTTTGACTGAAGCTCCTTTAACCCAAAACCTTTCTCCCCCTAACGCTTGCTTCATCAGTCACTAGCCTACGCCGGACTACAATTTACAGGCTTGTGTACATTGTCGTTGGCTAGGCCTACTACAGAGCAGTTTTTGTCAATGATGTCCTACGTTTAGAGTTTAGACTCTTTATTTGAAGGGCTTAAATGGAATGCAGCAGCCTGTTGCCAATTGGGAAGGCTCTGCAATAGCCAAAATTACCTGCGGTGGGGAGGGTCATCAAGTTCATGACCGCTTATCGGGAAAACACTATTCAAGAGTTGTATTTTTTTATTACATATGAAAATTAAGAAAATAGATATAGGCCAGTATTATTATGTGGCGAGGAGATGAGGTAATTGCATGCATTAATGGTGTGTCTTTGCGCCCTCAATCTCCCTATATAACACTTTATGAAAAGCATTCTAAGAGATAGGCGATTCAGAGGTGCGAGTTTCATCTTTATGGTTTCATGTGTACCGCATCATCACCATCCTGCCTAGCAGGTTAGACGCCTCTGTGGAAGGAGACAGCTTGGAACGGGAGAAGCCAGAAAGACCGGATTTCGCAGTAATGTCACAGCCAAGTGAGGCTGTCATGAAAAGGCTACGGCTGCCGCTTCAGAGAGCTGTCCAGCATTGATCCTACTTTTAAAAAGAGCTGATATAGTTCAGATATTGCCATTTAGTTATAACTATGACATATTGGCTGTCGATAAAAACTCCTAGGCTAAAATAAGAGGGAATGTTCATTTAAAAGGTACTGTACAATAAGCCATTTGCAAAGACTCAGCTACAGGTGATACAAGCGCGTCTAATAGCGGGCTGTATTGGAAGGGCGTATTGGCTACCCATATGACTGTTTTATAAATTACATTAGGTGACTATTTAAAAAAAAGTTACTTATTTGGCAATTCGTGGCGAATTTACAATAAATCTACTTTAGCCTATAGGCCTATTGCCGGGTATTCTGTCCTGATATATTGTAATGGAAATAGCCTATTGATTAGGCTATTTATGACCTTACTATTAGCCTATTACATTCAACTCATATGCCTATTTGGCTCGGTTGGGCTGAGGTATACACACAAAAAAATACACAATTAGGAAATGAATATATATTTAATTCAAATATTCCTCACTGGAAGTCCTTATAAAAATCGGTTTTCGTGAACCCAGAGAGATATATTTCGTTGGGAGCTTTAGCTAATTTATGGCGTATATGGAAAGTACATTTTGAGGGTGAACTGAGTAAGCGCACCGTCGCTCATAGAGAAATCAACACCAGTAGGCGAGTGTAGGGGAAAACATCTAACATCGGTAGTCATCAGTGGAAAGATCATGCGGTGAATATCAACCGCTGACACACACGTCCACGGTCGGAAAGCAAACAACAAGTGTTCAACCTCGGAATGAAACGGACCGAAATCCCCATACGTTTGTGGAACATTTAGTTCTACCTATCCCCCAGTCGGCATTATAATGCTACATTTCCCAATTAAATGGAAAATACACAATATCGGACCTGCATATGATGTAATAATGTATTGAGCGTAATAGATCGCATTGCCTACCCAAGGGACTGGTAGGTTATGAAAGGCAGGTGACGGACACAATATTGAACTATCAAAATCTGGAAATTATAATATGTAAGATTCGAGGCTGTTTTGTTGGCTCTACTCGTATGTGAATCATAATATGTGCGTGTTTACGGTCAATAAAGCCATCATATGGGTGCTGAGTCGTGACAGTGAAGTTCATAGCCTACCTTGGATGGATGAGAACTCCTCAGTAGCCTATCCCAGTTCTGAGCGCTTCAGCCGGGCTAGAAGCTTCGATCCCTTTCCTCTCCTGAACGAAGCCACTTCAGCCCTCAATATCTCCCCGCAAGTAGGAATCCACAATACATGAACAACGCACTCCCCGTGATAAAAAACCCCAACAACAAACAATCCACTTGATCAGCCGACGACGGTTAGCCTATTCCTTCAAATCCAATGACGGTCCCCCTGATATCAAATCGAGTGCGTTAATTGCCGTCAGAAAACAACTTGGTGACCAGAAGCGCTGCACATCAGTTTGTTGTCCCCTCCTCGGATACGGAAACAACCATATATAGTACGTCTCCGGACCACTTTTATAGCAGCATCCTGTGCTTAGTTTGGAACATTCTCACCAGCTGCTAAGCTAATCCTCAATATGTTCCCGTAGCAGAGGGTTCCAGAGTAAAAAAAACAAAACAATATACTATATGTCCATTAGTTGCCAGCGTTTTGGTCCTCTGTCAGTCACCCTCTGTACAGCTACACAACTATGGGCTGCCTCGGGATCGCTCGCTCCACCGCTCACCGCGCGACTGCACGTTGTGTGTGTGAGAGTGAAGTGATTTCAAAATGATTGCTCTCTCTCTCTCTCTCTCTCTCTCTCTCTCTCTCTCTCTCTCTCTCTCTCTCTCTCTCTCTCACACACACACACACACACACACACACACACACACACACACACACACACACACACACACACACACACACACACACACACACACACGGATACATACACAAGCAGCAAAAAAGGTGGAGCGAAGCAAGTTCCATTTATGTAGATTTCCTAACATTATCTTTCTCACATAAGCCTACATTTTAGAAATTTCTCTCTCACTGTTTCATATATATATATGTATGTATATATACATAGAGAGAGATAATAATAATACATTATATATATATATATATATATATATATATATATATATATATATATATATATATATATATATAGAGAGAGAGAGAGAGAGAGAGAGAGAGAGAGATATTGATCCGCTCATTGGTTTTATCATTCTGGATATTCCGCCTTCATCTCGGTCCATGATGAACTCTAACACATTTTGACAGGTGGCTATAGGTTATGTTATGTGGGGAACACATATGTCACCATTGACACTGTTTCTATCATTCGTTTAAGGCAGTGGAACAATAACCTTTTAAAGGTGAAATGATCGTAATGTTTTGTACATTATAAATTGCAAATAGCATACACTTCGTGACTTCCTTTTATACCGTAGCCTATCTGAATATTTTTGCCAAATCGTCCTCAACAACATTATAGGCAATAGTCATGTCAACTAGATCCAAGCAAGCACATAGCCTACGTGCTTGGGCTATATCCTTTTGGTTATTTGATCGTACCTCTCTCACTTCTAAAATGTGAAGACTGCACTAATTCACTGAGTATACCGGTATCAGGTTGGTGCGTAACACGCTGATTTAAGATGAGCTGGGGTTGGCAACACAGCGCAGCAGGAGTTAGTTGTTCTTGTAGCGCGCGCCACCTGCAGGACCGAATGGGAATGATGTGTGAAAATCTGACAGTTCCACAGACTCAGGTGTAGCCAGTCATAGCAAGTAAAAAATCTAACTACCAGTGGAATTACCTCGATTGAGATTCAAAATCATTGGTAGCCTACAGTTATCAATCCTATTTCATAGAAATGAAAACACGTTTCAGTGATAATTAAATCACATATAAATAAATATTGGCCATTATTAATACAATAATTGTATTTTAGCACCAGCAAAACATGCACACAGTCCCATGTATGACCATAGAGGTGTCGTTCTTGTGTCTGACAGTTTGTAAATTGACCTTTAAAGGTACATCAAAGTAACTGTGGCAAGATAGGTATGTCTTCCAATATGACAAGAAGTCAAGCAATACAATCCCATTAATGAAAGAGTACTATATAAATAGTACTTTATTCATTAGTTCCTGGCGCTTTTCTTAAAAAAAAAAAAAAGTTGGCCTTAATCTCCTCCCATAAAAAAAGAGGCATTTGCTAAGTAAAAAAACATTTGTTGAAGCCTGGTCAGAGAGAAGTTTCAGACATCCTCTGACACCTTGTAGAGTTCATTTCCAAGCATTACAGACTTCAATTAACCCCACACAAGAGAGGGCCACTGGAAAAACCTCTCCCTCACATCCTCATCTGTTCCCCTATGGGCTCTAGTCCTGATTGTGTTCTAAGTTTAATAAAATGTTCAACTCTCTAGTACTGTGCAGCTTCACTGGAAATTAAGTAGAAAGGATATCCACCGCAAATGGATCAATAAATCTACATCATGAGTCTCCATCATGAGTTTCCATCATGAGTCTCCATCGTAAGCATCCATCATGAGTCTCCACCATGAGTCTCCATCATGAGTTTCCATCATGAGTCTCCATCATAAGCATCCATCATGAGTCTCCACCATGAGTCTCCATCATAAGTATCCATCATGAGTCTCCATCATGAGCATCCATCATGAGTTTCCACCATGAGTCTCCATCATAAGTATCCATCATGAGTCTCCATCATGAGCATCCATCATGAGTTTCCACCATGAGTCTCCATCATAAGTATCCATCATGGGTCTCCATCATGAGTCTCCATCATGAGTTTCCATCATGAGTCTCCATCATAAGCATCCATCATGAGTCTCCACCATGAGTCTCCATCATAAGTATCCATCATGAGTCTCCATCATGAGTCTCCATCTTGAGTCTCCACCATAAGTATCCATCATGAGTCTCCATCATGAGCATCCATCATGAGTCTCCACCATGAGTCTCCATCATAAGTATCCATCATGAGTCTCCATCTTGAGTCTCCACCCTGAGTCTCCATCATGAGTCTCCATCATAAGTATCCATCATGAGTCTCCACCATGAGTCTCCATCATGAGTTTCCACCATGAGTCTCCATCATAAGTCTACATCATGAGTCTCCATCATAAGTCTCCATCTTGCGTCTCCACCACGAGTCTCCATCATGAGTCTCCATCTTGAGTCTCCACCCTGAGTCTCCATCATGAGTCTCCATCATAAGTCTCCATCATGAGTCTCCATCTTGAGTCTCCACCATAAGTCTCCATCATGAGTCTCCATCATAAGTCTCCATCTTGAGTCTCCATCATAAGTCTCCACCATGAGTCTCCTTCATGAGTCTCCATCCTGAGTCTCCACCCTGAGTCTCCATCATGAGTCTCCATCATAAGTATCCATCATGAGTCTCCATCATAAGTCTCCACCATAAGTCTACATCCTGAGTCTCCATCATAAGTCTCCATCATGAGTCTCCACCATAAGTCTCCATCATCAGTCTCCATCATGAGTCTCCATCATGAGTCTCCATCATGAGTCTCCATCATGAGTCTCCATCATGAGTCTCCATCATGAGTCTCCATCATAAGTCTCCATCATGAGTCTCCATCATAAGTCTCCACCATAAGTCTCCACCATAAGTCTCCATCATGAGTCTCCATCATGAGTCTCCATCATGAGTCTCCATCATGAGTCTCCATCATGAGTCTCCATCATGAGTCTCCATCATGAGTCTCCATCATAAGAGGCGATCATTGAGAGGCACGGCGAGAGTATTTCAGTCTGAAAGGAATTTCAACAGAACTCTAAACTACATAGGAAGGTCCGTTCACAGCCAAAGAACCCTTTAAAGTTCTAGATAGCACCTTTTTTCCCCTAAGAGTGTACGGAGAGACGACGTGACGGCGTGTGTTTAACATTCACTAGAAATGGCATTGCAGTGACACGGCACAGAGAACGGATTGGGCTGCTTTTCCCAGCACTAAGGTGAACATTTGTCCATTTCGAAGCGCGGCAGGCTTAAGTGTCCTGACAGCGCTGGAGTCATGCATGTGGAGAAAGCCACATCCTGCAGGATGGGACTGCACTAATGAGGTGTAGACCTCCAGACTTACTTTAAAAGATTGGACCGCAAACAGGCACACGCTCCAACGTTTCCGAGCAAGCTTTGTGTGTTGCACAGTTTTTTCTGGGTTTCGTTCAAAGCAGTGACATCAAACTCAAAGCAAGCCCCCCCCTACCCCCCCAAAGCTCTTTACCGGCCTCTCTCTCTCTTCATATACAAGACAATTCAGTCACAACGCATGTTGTATAATATGTTGCCACTGACACAGTATTCCTGGTAACCTCCTTTTTGGTATGGGGCGGAAGAAGCGTCCGTGTAGGAGATTCGAATCAGTGGAGAAAACAGGCTAATTTAGCACTGGCCGCTAAGATAACAGGCTTCATCAGCTTATCACAGAACAAACAACCATCCAACCTGATCCCCAGATACTCCAGAGTTATTAAGTCAAACAAGGGGATGAATTATTCATTGTGGTAATGACATACACACATTCTAACCTCTCCCTCCCTCCCTCCCCCTCTCCCTCTCTCTCTCCCTCCCTCTCTCTCTCTCTCCCTCACGCAAGCACGCACATGGACACACGGAAACACACACACACGTACACTATGTCTGAATCCCAAATCACCCTTTCCCTCTACCCTCTGCCCTCCATTCGTGCGTGTCTCAAAGCTGAGGGAGTGAAAATTATTGAGGATGTAGGGGCTAATTTGACCCTCGATAGCCCTTCGGCCAAGCCAGCAACGTTTCAGGTTTCAGAGCGATGGGCTATCCCGACACCCATCATGATATGTTTGGACTAAGCACAATTTAATCCAAAATAATGATATGTTTGGACGAAGCACAATTTAATCCAAAATAATGATATGTTTGGACTAAGCACAATTTAATCCAAAATAATGTTATGTTTGGACTAAGCACAATTTAATACAAAATAATGATATGTTTGGACTAAGCACAATTTAATACAAAATAATGGAGAGGCAGGTCCATGTGTAAACCACATGCATTTGTTTATATCTGATTTCAAGAAATGACACACGTAACTTATGAAATAGCCTATAACACAAATTAAATGTTTAACTGTTACTGAGGTTTATGTCTTGCGAAATGACAGGGGGGATTTGTTCATTTGAATTTCATTTTATTATTTAAAAGTGGAACATGAATATACATCATTTAAGTCACGAATGTGTCCTGAAGATGATGGGTTTGTTGATCCCCTCGTCACTCTCTGGATGTTACCCTCACACACACACACACACACACACACACACACACACACACACACACACACACACACACACACACACACACACACACACACACACACACACACACACACACACACACACACACACACACACACACACACACACACACACACAAACACACACACACACACACACACACACTGACCAACACACACACAATCAGAGCTGGGCACGTTAGCTTAACCTCTAGACGTTCTTATAGGAGAGAGGTGGGGGGGTTTGTGAACAAGATATAATGTTAGAAGATCAGGTTTAATAATTGCTTGACTGAGGCATTATAGCTAATCAATAACTACAGTGCATTCAGAACTGCCTGTTCTCTCAAGCATAATCACAGACGGATTGTTAGACAGAGCCCTCGGCTCGCATTCCCCCAGTGGCAGTGGCACGAATCCTGACTCGTTGTTGTTTTTGGTGCCCCTTGTGGACGAATCACTGTGTTGTAAATACAAGGCTACTTACTTATACCTAACCCTGATCACTTACTAACTTACTTATACCTAACCCTGATTTCTTACTAACTTACTTATACCTATCCCTGATTTCTTACTAACTTAGCCAACTTCATAAATAGCCAGTTGCTAGCTCGGAGATTCACTCGCTTATGAACGTCTAAATCGGACATTTGAATGTGTGGTTTTCTGTGTCAGGGATTTTTGACTATTTTGAGCGTTCATTTGTGTGATCATGTTTTTCATTACACCGCCCCTTTAAAAAGACTTATTGGAATCACAATGTTACTCAACAAGCATGCAATACTTGTCTCACGTAAATTAAATATGTCATCAAAAATTCACCCAGGGCAGGTATGGAATATGAATCTTTTTAATGTTAAATCACAAGCTCTTCTTTTGGTGTTAGATGTTCAGTCAGTTTGTCTGTCTACTGAGCAGAAAGTTGAAATTAATCTCACTGACCCCCATCCACTTCCTGGTATCGATCCTCACAGCTGGACTCGTAGTTAGAGGTGGATGAGGGCGGAATAGCAACACCTTATCTGATATTCCAAACAAAACCAGTTTGTGCTCGATGCATCTAGCCCTTGGAGATTTGTTATTGCCTCCTGACAATCTATGTAGGGGAAAGAAAGACCATATGATTACATGCTGTTAGGATGATATGTGGATGATTTCCAACCCATTATTTTCTATTTACTGTACTGCCACTTACAATGCCATTCTATGTTCCTACCACACGGATGGATAACAAAATAACTTTATCCTGTACTAGGATTTGAGGTTTAGAGAATTTGTTGATGGTTTTTAGAATGTGTTTGTGAAAGTGTTGCTCAGTGTAACATACACTGATTTAACCACAACCAGTATGTGTGTCATCTCCCCAATAGTCAGTCTATGTTTAATGCTCCTGACTCTGGGAGATCGGTCACTAACACCACCTGAGTGGTATACTACAAAGCATGCTAATCTACTCAGGCTTTTAGAAAGCTATCCAGCTTCAGTTAGCTTCACATTCCAGGTCAGGCTTCATCCGTACTACAACGGTGGGTACTAGCAGACTTGTAACTGCGTGTGCATGTCTCACATGGCTAGTCGAACACCGAACTCTTCTTTGAGACAATGCTGAAATATCAATCCATGGGCCACATTTTCAGTGCGACATTTCAATTTTTGCCAAAATCAAAAAATTCAGCAGACTATTGTGTGAAATTGGCTTTTATTTTATTGCTTATCGTCAATGCAGTCTTTGGTGTGCTTTGGTGTGGTTATCAATGCACAATCACATTTTCCCCCACTTTTATCTCTCCTTCTAGCTGTGGAATAGTTTGTTGCATTTTGGCCTTAGCCATAAAATCCATAGAAGGGTTTTGAAACCTCTTACCCTGGCAATTTGACTATTAAACTCATGGGTACACTAGAAATGGCTGCCAGCCCTGACTTGAATGGTAACTGCCATCTATGGATTCTATATCTATGGTTTGACTATTAAACTCATGGGTACACTAGCAATGGCTGCCAGTCTTGCCTTGAATGGGAACTGCCATCTATGGATTATATGTCTATGGTTTGTTGCTGCTGTCAGTTTGCCTTTCGCAAATTTCAAAATACAATCGCGCAATACATTTTGAAAAGCAAATGCTGTCATTACTAACTGTGTCATGTGATAGGTATTTTAACCTCACCACTGAGCTCAGGACCCTGGGACTGAACACCTCCCTCTTGAACTGGATCCTGGACTTCCTGACGGGCTGCCCCCAGGTGGTGGTGAGGAAACTAAGGGCCGAGCATGCCCACATCCACATTGATGGGGCTGTAGTGGAGCTGGTTGAGAACATCAAGTTCCTCTTTGTCCACATCACTAAGAAATTAACATGGTCCACACACACTCACACAGTCGTGAAGAAGGCACGAGAGCGCCTTTCCCCTCAGGAGGATGAAAAGATTTGGAATGGGCCTTCAGATCCTCAAAAAGTTCTACAGCTGCACCATTGAGAGCATCTTGACTGGCTGCATCAACGCTTGGTATGGCAACTGCTTGTTCTACAGAGGGTAGTGCGTATGGCCAAGTACACTACTGGTGAGGAGCTCCCTGCCATCCAGGACCTCTATACCAGGCAGTGTCAGAGGAAGGCCCTAAAAATTGTCAAAGACTACAGCCACGCAAGTCATAGACTGTTCTCTCTGCTACCGCATGGCAAGCGGTACCGATGGACCAAGTCTGGAACCAACAGGACCCTGAACAGCTTCTACCCCCAAGCCATAAGGCTGCTAAATAGCTAACCAAATAACTACCTGGACTATCTGCAATGACCCTTTTTGGACTAAATATTTTATCTCTAAACTCATACTGTTTATTATCTATCATGTTGCTTACTCACCTTACCCCTACCTACATTATATGACCAAAAAATATGTGGACACCTGCTCGTCCAAAATCTAATTTCAAAATTATGGGCATTAATATGGAGGTGGTCCCCCCTTTGCTGCTATAACAGCCTCCACTCTTCTGGGAAGTCTTTCCACAAGATGTTGGAACATTGATGCAGGGACTTGATTCCATTCAGCATTAGTAAGGTCGGGAACTGATGTTGGACGATTAGGCCTGGCTCGCAGTCGGCGTTCCAATTCATCCCAAAGGTGTCCGATGGAGTTGAGGTCAGGGCTCTGCAGCACCAGACCATTATTCCTCCTCCACCAAACTTTACAGTTGCCACTATGCATTGGGGCAACGAGTAGACTGCCAGATGAGGCGTGATTCATCACTCGAGAAAATACGTTTCCACTGCTCCAGAGTACAATGGTGGCGAGCTTTACACCACTCCAGCCGACACTTGGCATTGCGCATGGTGATCTTAGTCTTGTGTGTGGCTGCTCGGCCATGAAAACCCATTTCATGAATCTCCTGATAAACAGTTATTGTGCTGAAGTTGCTTCCAGAGGCAATTTGGACCTCGGTAGTGAATGTTGCAACAGAGGACAGACGATTTTTACGCACTACGCACTTCAGCACTCAGTGGTCCCGTTCTGTGTGTTTGTGTGGCCTACCACTTTGCATGTGAGCCGTTGTTGCTCCTAGATGTTTCCACTTCACAATTACAGCACTTACAGTTGACCGGGAAGCTCTAGCAGGGCAGAAATTTGACTAACTGATTTGTTGGAAAGGTGGCATCCTATAACGGTGCCACGCTGAACGTCACTGAGTTCTTCAATAAGGCATTCTAATGCCAATGTTTGTCTATGGTGATTGCATGGCGGTGTCCTCGACTTAATACACCTGTCAGCAATGGCTGTGGCTGAAATTGCCGAATCCACACATTTGAAGGGGCGTCCACATACTTTTATATGTATATAGTTTTTTTACCTCAATTACGTCGTACCCCTGCACATCGACTCGGTACTTGTACCCAGTGTATATTGCCAAGTTATCGTTACTAACTGTGTGTTTATTTCTCATGTTATAATTTTTTCTAGAATTTTTATATTTTCTCTTTGCGTTGTTGATGGCCTAGAAACAGTTGGTTAACTGCCTTGTTCAGTGGCTGAACGACAGATTTTTACCTTGTCAGCTCAGGAATTCAATCTAGCAACCTTTTGGTTACTGGCCCAATGCTCTAACTACTAGGCTATCTACCACCCAAATAAAGGGGATAATGACACAATCTTTGCAAGAGAGATTGTAACTGATTTGATTGCCCCTGAACTCATTGTTCAGGCACTTCATTCAGGATAAATGGAGTTAGCCTTCCCCAGAGCAGGTTAGTTGTGAAGGATTGCCATAGAAATGTACCCGTCTAAATGTTGAGCCACTTTCTTATGACTGGTTATCACGAGTTGAACTCAGAGTTGACCAAAGTTACATCACTAACTCCTCAAACCCGGTACGTAGGTCTCCCCTCTGTTCAATGAAGCTGAGTTTGAGCTTGTTGGTAGTTATCGACTGGGATTGGTCACCTGTCGTTGGTCCTCACTGCCAAAGCTTATGCACATGGTTGGTAGATTGATGTATTTGATTAAGTCCTGTAGTTCAATAGACTCAACCCTGTTTAAAGCTGTCCAACGATGCTTTAAGATGGAGACTGCTCTGGTCAATTGTTTGCAACTGAATAAGAAAGAAAACATTTGGTTTTCAAATACGCAGATGAGGTTTCTCTTCCATTTTGTATCGGTCAAATCATTAAAAGTGTCAGAAAGTGATATAGGCACACCTTTAAGTGAAACAAAACTCAAATGCCAATACTACTTCTATGAAGTCAACTATCAGTCGAATCTACAACCCTTCATCCTTCATATGAAGAGCCTGACCCCAAACCGGGTGCCACCTCACCCCATCTAATGGTTCCTGAATCCTGAGTGACATTTAAATAAAGGGGAAAGGGAAAGGTCCATCCCATCACTTGAGTAAATCCGCCAGCGCCCTTTCGCCTCCACTTCGGAGTCAAATTATCGCTCCGAGTCTGACATTTCCATTGTATTGGCAGAGTGCTGTTTTATTCACCTAATTAGCCCATTATGTCCCTCACTGATCCCACCAACCGGAGATGGCTGCCGCAAATAAAGAGCAGGAGGGGAAGAAGAAAGGGGAGAGTGTTGGAAAGAGAAAGGGAGAGAGGGAGAGAGATGGAGAAAGGGATCTCTTTGTAGTCTGGCTTCAAGCCCTTGCTGAGCCGAGGGAGAGTATAACATCCCCCTGATGAGCACACTGAGAAGGACCCCCTGTTCATTTCTCAGTGTGTCCAAGCCATTCAAAACCAGAAGGACCATTATGGACCATTTGTTTGTCAAGCCTCTACAAGCCAGTTGAAAGATTCATCCTGATATTTTAATCAATAGTATCCCAGTTAACAAGGGTTTGTTTTTGCATTTGTCTAGCCTCTATTGGTGTCTTGTTAGATCAAAGAGCCCGTCCATAGAATTTGCTGTCAATCACGGAATTCATGGTGTTAGTATGATTCTGATAATAACAGCGCGTTTAATTCAAAACAGACACGTTCACCATAGCAAAGGTTATTCGACTGATGGATGGACATTTCGGTTCAAATTAGCTTTCTCAGAGCCATTGATTATTCTTGCTATAGATATGAGTTTCAATAGCCATCCTTATGACATTTCATGTAAAAAAAGGTACGATATCCTCACACAGTGAATATGCTGGTTTCATGATTAATTTGTTTTCTACATTGGCTTTTAATGAGATTGGATGACATAAATAGTAGAGGAATATTAATGTTTTCAAACCCTTCGTGCAAATATTTCTCAAAGTGTTTGACATATGACATGATTTATTACAGCCATCTTACTAGCAATTGTATCTTTCCACTGCAGAATTACATTTTGTGAACTATTAGCTTATTTTACGATTAATCGTTTTTTCCCAAACAAATCAAAGTTTCAGAGAAACCTCTCCTCTGAATGATCCTCTTTCAAAATGGCTTCCATTTAAATGAGCTTCTGTATATAACAAGTAAATATTGGAAGACTAAACAAACAGGTGAAACAGATGTACACCGTTTAATGACCGTGTCACCATGGCAACATTTTGGTTCTCACATTTTGCTGTGGAGGAGGTGGGAAAGGTGACATTGCATTAACAATGCAAATCAGCATTAATTGCCATGGAAGGTATGTGAAAAGTAGCTTAATTAAGCCGATCCCAGGTCAGGAGATAATTGCAAAGGCAATTAAACAGTGACTTACATACAAATGGAACTCATACATGGTTGAACCAGGTAGACTGAGTGTTAGCTTATGGTATCTAGTGCTGTACTGCATATACAATTATTCTGTTTGTGCTGTTTGTGTGACATATGTTCATATCCTGATGTCTGTACAATTGTCTATTTTCCCTTATCCAAGTCAAAACATGACTGCTGTACTTGAACTTTTTGATAGAAATAGTTCAGGTTGGTGAACAATACCACATGTCACTGTGCTCTTGTTTCCCTGTCTGATGGTACACTATACAGTGGCTTGCGAAAGTATTCACCCCCCTTGGCATTTTTCCTATTTTGTTGGCTTACAACCCGGAATTAAGATATCTTTTTGCGGGGTTTGTATCATTTGATTTACACAACATGCCTACCACTTTGAAGATGCAACATTTTTTTTATTGTGAAACAAACAAGCAATAAGAGAAAAAAACTGAAAACTTGAGCGTACAAAACTATTCACCCCCCCAAAGTCAATACATTGTAGAGCCACCTTTTGCAGCAATTACAGCTGCAAGTCTCTTGGGGTATGTCTCTATAAGCTTGGCACATCTAGCCACTGGGATTTCTGCCCATTCTTCAAGGCAAAACTACTCCAGCTCCTTCAAGTTGGATAGGTTCCGCTGGTGTACAGCAATCTTTAAGTCATACCACAGATTCTCAATTGGATTGAGCTCTGAGCTTTGACTAAGCCATTCCAAGACATTTAAATATTTCCCCTTAAACCACTCGAGTGTTGCTTTAGCAGTATGCTTAGGGTCATTGTCCTGTTGGAAGATGAACCTATGTACCAGTCTCAAATCTCGGCAAGACTGAAACAGGTTTCCCTCAAGAATTTCCCTGTATTTAGCGCCATCCATCATTCCTTCAATTCTGACCAGTTTCCCAGTCCCTGCCGATGAAAAACATCCCCAAATCAAATCAAATTTATTTATAAAGCCCTTCTTACATCAGCTGATATCTCAAAGTGCTGTACAGAAACCCAGTTTAAACCCCCAAACAGCAAGCAATGCAGGTGTAGAAGCACGGTGGCTAGGAAAAACTCCCTAGAAAGGCCAGAACCTAGGAAGAAACCTAGAGAGGAACCTGGCTATGAGGGGTGGCCAGTCCTCTTCTGGCTGTGCCGGGTGGAGATTATAACACAACATGGCCAAGATGTTCAAATGTTCATAGATGACCAACAGTGTCAAATAATAACAATCACAGTGGTTGTTGAGGGTGCAACAGGTCAGCACCTCAGGAGTAAATGTCAGTTGGCTTTTCATAGCCGATCATTCAGAGTATCTCCACCGCTCCTGCTGTCTCTAGAGAGTTGAAAACAGCATGTCTGGGACAGGTAGCACGTCTGGTGAACAGGTCGGGGTTCCATAGCCGCAGGCAAAACAATTGAAAATGAAGCAGCACGGCCAGGTGGATTGGGGACAGCAAGGAGTCATCAGGCCAGGTAGTCCTGAGGCATGGCCCTAGGGCTCAGGTCCTCCGAGAGAGAGAAAGAAAGAAAGAAAGATAGAAAGAAAAAAAGAAAGAAAGAACGAAGAGATAGAAAGAGAATTAGAAAGAGTATACTTAAATTCACACAGGACACCGGATAAGAAATACTCCAGATATAACAGACTGACCCTAGCACCCTGACACATAAATTACTGCAGCGTAAATACTGCATGATGCTGCCACCACCGTGCTTCACTGTGGGGATGGTGTTCTTGGGGTGATGAGAAGTGTTGGGTTTGCTCCAGACATAGTGTTTCCCTTGATGGCCAAAAAGCTGAGTTTTAGTCTCATCTGACCAGAGTACCTTCTTCCATATGTTTGGGGAGTCTCCCACATGCCTTTTGGCGAACACCAAATGTGTTTGCTTATTTTTCTCTGCCACTCTTCTGTAAAGTCCAGCTCTGTGGGGTGTACAGCTTAAACTGGTCCTATGGACAGGTACTCCAATCTCCACAGTGGAGCTTTACAGCTCCTTCAGGGTTATCTTTGGTCTCTATGTTGCCTCCCTGATTAATGCCCTCCTTGCCTGGTCCGTGAGTTTTGGTGGGCGACCCTCTCTTGGCAGGTTTGTTGTGGTGCCCTATTCTTTCCATTTTTCTATAATGAATTTAATGGTGCTCCGTGGGATGTTCAAAGTTTCGGATATTTTTTTATAACCCAACCCTGGTCTGTACTTCTCCACAACTTTGTCCCTGACCTGTTTGGAGAGCGCATTGGTCTTCATAGTACCACTTGCTAGGTGGTGCCCCTTGCTTAGTGGTGTTGCAGATTCTGGGCCTTTCAGAACAGGTGTATATGTACTGAGATCTTGTGACAGATCATCTGACACTTAGATTGCACACAGGTGGACTTTATTTAACTAATTATGTGACTTCTGAAGTTAATTGGTTGCACCAGATCTTATTTTGGGGCTTCATAGCAGAGGGGGTGAATACATATACACGCACCACTTTTCTCTTTTTGAAACATATTTTTTTATTTCTCTTCACCAATTTGGACTATTTTGTGTATGTCCATTACATGAAATCCAAATAAAAATCAATTTAAAATACAATTTGTAATGCAACAAAATAGGAAAAATGCCAAGGGCGGTGAATACTTTTGCAAGGCACTGTATATACAAAAGTATGTGGACACCCCTTCAAATTAGTGGATTCGGCTATTTCAGCCACAGTATAAAATTGACCACACAGCCATGCAACCTCCGTAGAGAAACATTAGGAGTAGAATGGCCTTACTGAAGAGCTCAGTGACTTTCAACGTGGCAATGTCATAGGATGCCACCTTTCCAACAAGTCAAAGCTAGAACTTCCCCGACCAACTGTAAGTGCTGTTATTGTGAAGTGAAAATGTCTAGGAGCTACAACATCTCAGCCGTGAGGTGGTAGGTCACACAAGCTCACAGAATGGGACCGCGTGTAGCGCGGAAAAAATCGTTTGTCCTCAGTTGCAACACTCACTACGAGTTCCAAATTGCCTCTGGAAGCAACGTCAGCACAATAACTGTTCGTCGGGAGCTTCATGAAATGGGTTTTCATGGGCGAGCAGCCGCACACAAGCATAAGATCAGCATAGTCAATGCCAGGCGTCGGCTGGAGTCGTGTAAGGCTCGCTGCCATTGGACTCTGGAGCAGTAGAAATGTGTTCTCTGGAGTGAGAATCACGGTTCACCATCTCACAGTCCGACGGACGAATCTGGGTTTGGCATATGCCAAGAGAACAGTACCTCGCCCAATGAATAGTGCCAACTGTAAAGTTTGGTGGATGAGGAATAATCGTCTGTGGCTGTTTTTCATGGTTTGGGGAAGGCCACTTAATTCCAGTGATAGGAAATCTTAACGCTACAGCATACAATGACATTCTAGATAATTCTGTGCTTCCAACTTTGTGGCAACAGTTTGGGGAAGGCCCTTTCCTGTTTCAACATGATAATGCCCCCATGCACAAAGCAAGGTCCATACAGAAACGGTTTGACGAGATCGGTGTGGAAGAACTTGACTGGCCTGCACAGAGCCCTGATCGAACACCTTTAAGATGAATTGGAACAGCGACTGCGAGCCAGGCCTAATCGCCCAACATGAGCGCACGACCTCACTAATGCTCTTGTGGCTGAATGGAAGCAAGTCCCCACAGCAATATTCCAACATCTAGTGGATAGCCTTCCAGAAGAGAGGATGCTGTTATACTGTAGCAGCAAAGGGAGTACCAACTCCATATTGACGCCCATGATTTTGGAATGAGATGTTTGACGAGCAGGTGTCCACATAGTTTTGGTCATGTACTCTATGTATGTAGCCGTGAGGTTGTCTGATGGTATGTAGGGGGAGGTTGTCTGATGGTATGTAAGGGGAGGTTGTCAGATAGTATGTAGGAGGAGGTTGTGTGATAGTATGTAGGAGAGGTTGTCTGATGGTATGTAAGGGGAGGTTGTCTGATGGTATGTAAGGGGAGGTTGTCTGATGGTATGTAGGAGGAGGTTGTCTGATGGTATGTAGGAGGAGGTTGTCTGATGTTATGTAGAGGAAGGTTGTCTGATGGTATGTAAGGGGAGGTTGTCTGATGGTATGTAGGAGGAGGTTGTCTGATAGTATGTAGGAGGAGGTTGTCTGATGTTATGTAGAGGGAGGTTGTCTGATGGTATGTAAGGGGAGGTTGTCTGATGGTATGTAGAGGGAGGTTGTATGATGGTATGTAGGGGGAGGTTGTCAATTTGTATGTAGGAGGAGGTTGACTGATGGTATGTTGGGGAGGCTGTCTGATGGTATGTAGATGGAGAATTTTCTGATGGTATGTAGGGGGAGGTTGTCTGATGGTATGTAAGGGGAGGTTGTCAGATAGTATGTAGGAGGAGGTTGTGTGATATTATATAGGGGAGGTTGTGTGATGGAAATGTAAGGGGAGGTTGTCAGATAGTATGTATGAGGATGTTGTCTGAATGTATGTAGGAGGAGATTGTGTGATGGTATATAGGGGAGGTTGTCTGATGGTTTGTAAGGAGAGGTTGTCAGTTGGTATGTTTGTTTTTCGTGATGAACTGTGGA
Organism: Salvelinus fontinalis; assembly: GCF_029448725.1. NCBI lineage: Eukaryota > Metazoa > Chordata > Actinopteri > Salmoniformes > Salmonidae > Salvelinus > Salvelinus fontinalis. The sequence goes on from NC_074670.1 coordinate 67,758,939, forward strand.
AAGAATGGTCTATGTCACTGTGTGTGTGGGGAATAATATTACCCTTTCTATCACTTAGAAACAGGCACACACACATGTACTGTACTTGCGCGCAACATATACCACACACGGTCCAACTTCCTGTCACAGTGTCAACCATGCTCCCGTTCCCCTCCTCTGTGCACAGAGAAGCAGATGGGAATGCTGATTTTCTTTCCTTCTGATTCATATGTCTACAGTACTGGCCACATAGGAATGTGTGTTCGTGTGTGTGTGAATGTGCGTGTGTGAAGGTTGTGCATTTGTTTTTATTTTAGAATGTAGATTTCATCAATGTAATTGTCTGCATAATTTCCAATGCCCCATATATTTTTTTGTATATACAGTGCACTCGGAAAGTAAGCAGACACCTTGACTTTTTCCACATTTTATTACGTTACAGCCTTATTCTAAAATTGATTCAATAAATAAAATCCTCATTCCCCATAATGACCAGCTAAAACAGGTTTTTAGACATTTTAGCAAATTAGAAATTGAGCTCAGGTGCATCCTGTTTCCATTGATCATTCTTGAGATATTTCTACAATTTGACTGGAATGCCTGTGGTAAATTCAATTGATTGGACATGATTTGGAAAGGCACACACCTGTATATATGTCACGCCCTGGCCTTAGTTATCTTTGTTTTCTTTATTATTTTAGGTCAGGGTGTGACATGGGGGATGTTTGTGTGTGTTTGTTTCATTAGTGGTTGTTGTTAGTGCTTGTGTGTTTGTTATATTCCATTTGAGGAATTCTTGCTTATGTTTTGAGTAAACGCTGTTGTGTTGCTCAACACCTGTGTCCGGCGCTTGACTCCGCTACATATCTGCACACAACCCTGACAATATATAAGGTACCACAGTTTACAATGCATGTCAGTGCAGAAACCAAGCCATGGGGTCGAAGAAATTATCCATAGAGCTCCGAGACAGGATTGTGACGAGGTACAGATCTGGGGAAGGGTACCAAAACATTTCTGCAGCATTGAAGGAAGGTCCGCAAGAACACTGTGGTCTCCATCATTCTTAAATGGAAGAAGTTTGGAACAACCAGGAATCTTCTCAGAGCTTGCCAACTGGCAAAACTGAGCAATCGACTATGCCTATTAATGTTTGTACCATGTTCTGTGCTGCTATCATTTTGTGTTGCTATGGTACCATGTTGTTGTGATGTTGTGTTGTGACCATGTTGTGTTGTTATGTGTTGCTGCCTTGCTATGTTGTTGTCTTAGGTCTCTCTTTATGTAGTGTTGTGTTGTCTCTCTTGTCGTGGTGTGGGTTTTGTCCTATATTTTATTTTTCATTTTTAATCCCAGCCCCCATCCCCGCAGCAGGCCTTTTGCCTTTTGGTAGGCCATCATTGTAAATAAGAATTTGTTCTTAACCTTTTTGCCTAGTTCAGTAAAGGTAAAAAAAAACACAAAATACAAATCGGGGGAGAAGGGCATTGGTCAGGGAGGTGACCAAGAACCCGATGGTCACTCCATAGAGTTCCTCTGTGGAGATGGGAGAACCTTCCAGAAGGACGACTCCTCAGTAAAAGGCACATGACAGCCCGCTTGGAGTTTGCCAAAAGATACTCTGTTCTGATGAAACCAAGATTGAACTCTTTGGCCTGAATGCCAAACGTCACGTCTGGAGGAAACCTGGCACCATCCCTATGGTGAAGCATGGTGGTGGAAGCATCATGCCGTGGGGATATTATTCAGCGGCATGGACTGGGAGACTAATCAGATCTAGGAAAAGGTTAATGGAGCAAAGTATGGAGAGATCCTTGATGAAAACCAGCTCCAGAGCGCTGGACTGGGGCGACAGTTCACCTTCCAACAGGACAACGACCCTAAGCACACAGCCAAGTCAATGCAGGAGTGGCTTCGGGACAAGTCTCTGAATGTTTTTGAGTGTCCCAGCCAGAGCCCGGACTTGAACCCGATCAAACATCTCTGGAGAAACCTGAAAATACCTGGGCAGCAAAGCTCCCCATCCAACCTGACAGAGCTTGAGAGGATCCACAGAGAAGAATGGGAGAAACTCCCCAAATACAGGTGTGCCAAGCTTGTAGCATCAGACCCAAGAAGACTCAAGGCTGTAATCACTGCCGAAGGGGCTTCAACATTACTGAGTAAAGGGTCTGAATAATAATGTAATTGTGATATTTCAGTTTTTAATTGTTCATAAACCTGCAAAGTTTTTGCTTTGTCATTATGAGGCATTGTGTGTAGATTGATTAGGTAAAAAATATGTCAATCAATTTTAGAATCAGGCTGTAAAGTAACAAAATGTGGAAAAAGTCAAGTTCTGAATACTTTCCGATTGCACTGTATAACGTTCTTTTGGTTGCAAGAATTTTGATTAATAATTTACATTGAACAATTCAAAATTTCAGTTCATAAACCATGTAGATGGAATCGGTACAATTAAAATCTATTCCCAACTATTTTGACATTTATATGGCACAACTGTCAATTCTTCTGTCCTTAAATGAAACTGGTATACTTTTAATTTATCACAATTTTCTTTAACCAATTTTGGTCTTTAATGCAGGGCCAACAGAAAAGTTCCTTACTTTTTCCCCCTCCACTTTTTGGGGAGAGCAGACATTTCCAAATATTTTGTTAGCTTCATGTGTGACATAATTCCACCAGTCCTAAATATTGTGGTCAAACTCAAACATACTAATTGTTTAAAAAAAGTATAATCTTTGTTAAGTAAACTTTATTTTTTACAATTAGTATGTTTGAGTTTAACCACAATATTTGTTGTATTATTTGTTCTGTCTTTTCTGGTGGATTAAACTGAAATTGCAACCAACTTTCTGTCTTGTTATAAAAAATAGTGATATTTTGGAGATGATATCATTTTCAAATAACCGAAAGTGAGAAGTTGTAATCTGAATAAAGGGGAAAAGGCCATTCTTGAACATGGGGTGTGTAACGGCAGTCCTCCTCCTCTTCATCTGAAGAGGAGGAGTATTGAGGGAACCAAGGCGCAGCGTAGTGAAATTACATATTTTATTAACGAAAACACGAACTGGACTAAACTAACAAAAACAACAAACTGTGTAGACAGACCTAAACCACGAACTTACATAAAACAAGAAGAACGCACGAATAGGAAACATAGACTACACAAACCGAACAAACCGTAAACAGTCCCGCGTGGTGTACAGACACAGACACGGAAGACAATCACCCACAACGAACACTGTGACAACGCCTACCTAAATATGACTCTTAATTAGAGGAACGCCAAACACCTGCCTCTAATTAAGAGCCATACCAGGCAACCCAAAAACCAACATAGAAACAGAAAACATAGAATGCCCACCCAAACTCACGTCCTGACCAACTAACACATATAACAAACTAACAGAAATAGGTCAGGAACGTGACAGGGTGAGACATTTCTTCTAAACTGCTAGAGAACAAGTACGGATTTAAATATAACTTTTGTATGACTGACACCTTTAGTGAGAAGCCTAATGCTTTAATATTTAATCATTTTTACCCTCCAAATTCATATACTTTACATAAATAGGCCCGTTTAATTTTGTCTGGCTTGCCGTTCCAAATAAAATTGAATACATATTTGCTTATTTAATTTAAAAACAGGTTGCTAGGTGTAGGCAATACCATAAGTAAATAGGTAAACTGGGATATGACTAAAGAGTTAATCAGTGATTTTTCCACAAATAGACAGGTATTTTCCTTTACATGGTATCAAAATCATTTCTGTTTTTGCTAACTTTCCATTAAAATGTATTGTAGTAAGATCCTTTCTTTCTTTCAGGATATGTGTACCAAATATGTCCACATCACCGTCAGACCATTTTATTGGTAAACTACACAGTAATGTAATTATTTTTTGTTGTGATCCAATATGTAATATAGTACACTTATCATAATTTGGTTGGAATCCAGAGAGATTAGAAAAAGTATCTAGATCCTCCATGAGGCTCTTGAGGGATCCAAATTGTGTATTTAAAAGAAAGCATGAATCATCAGCCTACAGTGATGCCTTTGTTTTTAAGCCCTTGTTTTCTAACACCTTGATATTATTGTTGGATCTGATTTTGATAGCTAACATTTTGAAGGCCTTAATAAATAGATATGCCGATAGTGGACAACCTTGTTTTACTCTTTTTGACAGTTTAATACTTTAAGAGAAGTAGCAGTTATTTACTATTTTACACCTATGGTTAGTATACATAACTTTAACCCATTGTGTAACAGATTATCCAAAATTGTTATATTTCAGGCATTTATATATCAAACGCCTTTTCAAAGTCAGCTATAAGTACCAGGCCTGGTTTCACAGATTTTTCATTGTGTTCTACAGTTCCCAGTACTTGTCTTATATTATCTCCAATGCATTGTTCATGTAAAAAACCTGTCTGACTAGGATGAATAATATCCCCAAATAACTTTTTAATTGTATGCACTACGCATTTTGCCAGAATTTTTGCATCACAACACTGAAGTGTAAGGGGCCTCCGATTTTTTTAATTGACTGGATCTTTATATTTACCACATGGATCCTGTTTCAGTAATAATGAAATCAGACCTCCTTGTTGTGTATCTGATAATCTACCATTTTTGTAGTAGTGGTTAAAACATGCTCACAACGGTCCTCTGAGTATGTCAAAAAAGGTTTGGTATTCCACCACTGGTATGCCATCCAACCCTGGAGTTTTCCCAGCCTTAAATGCTGTAATTGTATCAAGAAGTTCCTCATCTGTAATTTGGCCTTCACGCCAGTCTTTCTGTTCAGCTGTTAATTTTGCATTATTAATAAAATTAAAAAACATACAGTTATCTTCGGTCAGTGGAGAAGGAGGAGACAAAAGAAAACATGTGCCTAAAGTGCTTGCTTCTTCTTTCAAAATATTGTTTGGTGAATCATGGGTGAGTGCATGTTTGTGTATGTGTGTGTGTGTGTTCGTGTGCATGCGTGTACATACACACGTGTCCAGGCTCCCCTGACGTTACTTAGATCGAGTTCTATCCATCCCCCACATCCCACCATGCAGATGCTCAATTGGGGTCGAGGGAGAGAGGGATGGAGAGATGGAGCGATCTGAGTGATATAGGAGAGAGACCACAGTGTGTGTAATGAGGGACAGTCAGGAAGACTAGCTGTCGCCATTGGCGTTGGCTAATGGGGATCCTAATAAAATCAAATCAAAAATCTTCTCAGATCAGCTCTCATTACGACAAGTCGAATGAACAAAACCTGACACAAAGCTGCCCTTTTCATCCCATGTGTCATGATATGCTTTTGACATGAGGGTGTGTGTGTGTGTGTGTGTGTGTGTGTGTGTGTGTGTGTGTGTGTGTGTGTGTGTGTGTGTGTGTGTGTGTGTGTGTGTGTGTGTGTGTGTGTGTGTGTGTGTGTGTGTGTGTGTGTGTGTGTGTGTGTGGCATACGACAAGGGAGTGTGAGGGCCAGATGACAATATGGAGGTAAAAGTTATTTTTGTATCCATTAAAGTATTCATGGGTCTATGACCTTTTGAATGTTTGAAATCTTTTTGCAAATGTAATGTAATTTGTAGTAATTCAAATGTAAGTATTTAACATTTGAAATTATATAAAGTCAAGTATTTAAAATGTGTGGGTGGGTATTTTGCATGTATTTGTGTGCCATTGTTTGGCTCTTGCTACTTAGATCCAGTTATCTCTCTCTCTCTCTCTCTCTCTCTCTCTCTCTCTCTCTCTCTCTCTCTCTCTCTCTTCTCTCTCTCTCTCTCTCTCTCTCTCATCTCTCTCTCTCTCTCTCTCATCTCTCTCTCTCTCTCTCCTCTCTCTCCTCTCTCTCCTCTCTCTCTCTCTCTCTCTCTCTCTCTCTCTCTCTCTCTCTCTCTCTCTCTCTCTCTCTCTCTCTCTCTCTCTCTCTCTCTCTCTCTCTCTCTCTCTCTCTCTCTCTCTCTCTGTGTGTGGGAGAATTTGGCCCACTAGGCTTCTGTAGGTGCGTGTATGTGAGTGATAGATACACACCACTAGTGGTACATGAAATGCAGCCTGGAGAAGAGGAGGGAGCAAAAAAATAAAAGATGATAATATTCCCCAGCTCTCTCTTCTCTTTCCCCCTCCCTTTCCCTCTCTCTCTCCCGCCTTCAGAGAAGCAGAGTTGATACAGTGAGCGGGGAACTGCTGGAGGGGGAAATGAAGGCCCACTGGTGTGTGCCGAGAGAGAGAGATAGAGAGAGCGAGATAGAGAGAGAGAGAGAGAGAGAGAGAGAGAGAGAGAGAGAGAGAGAGAGAGAAAGTGAGAGGTGGAGGGAGAGAGAGAAGGATAGAGGGGACTCTGTGTAAGCTTAATGTGAGTATCAATCACACACCTCTCTGAAGTAAAGCAAAGGGAGTGTCAAAAGGCTGCATTGCTCTCAGTACTTCTACAGGGAGGGAGAGGAAGAACTGCTGGCCATTTGGCACGGCCTGTGATGGATATTATAGGCTCTGTTTTTTCCTCAAGTAAAACCAACACAGTATATCTTCAGAAAAATACTATTTGTTTTCAGTGTAGCAAAATAAGCATGTATGAATAAACTGCTCAGTGCACGTGTCTGAGTGTTTTTTCTGTGAGCGAGGCAGGATGTATGTATTATGCTGATTTCTGTCTGTGTGCAGGAGTAAGACAGGGAGTAAGACAGGGATAAAGACAGGGAGTAAGACAGGGAGTAAGACAGGGAGAAAGACAGGGAGAAAGACAGGGAGTAAGACAGGGAGTAAGACAGGGAGAAAGACAGGGAGAAAGACAGGGAGAAAGACAGGGAGTAAGACAGGGAGTAAGACAGGGAGTAAGACAGGGAGAAAGACAGGGAGAAAGACAGGGAGTAAGACAGGGAGTAAGACAGGGAGTAAGACAGGGAGTAAGACAGGGAGAAAGACAGGGAGAAAGACAGGGAGTAAGACAGGGAGAAAGACAGGGAGAAAGACAGGGAGAAAGACAGGGAGAAAGACAGGGAGAAAGACAGGGAGTAAGACAGGGAGAAAGACAGGGAGAAAGACAGGGAGAAAGACAGGGAGTAAGACAGGGAGAAAGACAGGGAGTAAGACAGGGAGAAAGACAGGGAGAAAGACAGGGAGAAAGACAGGGAGAAAGACAGGGAGAAAGACAGGGAGTAAGACAGGGAGTAAGACAGGGAGTAAGACAGGGAGTAAGACAGGGAGTAAGACAGGGAGAAAGACAGGGAGAAAGACAGGGAGAAAGACAGGGAGAAAGACAGGGAGAAAGACAGGGAGTAAGACAGGGAGTAAGACAGGGAGAAAGACAGGGAGGAAGACAGGGAGGAAGACAGGGAGTAAGACAGGGAGTAAGACAGCGAGTAAGAGCATGTATGTGCCTGTGGGTGAGAGAAAGACACGAAGTAAAACAGTGAGTAAGACAGGGAGTAAGACAGGGAGAAAGACAGGGAGAAAGAGGGAGTAAGACAGGGAGAAAGACAGGGAGTAAGACAGGGAGAAAGACAGGGAGAAAGACAGGGAGAAAGACAGGGAGTAAGACAGGGAGTAAGACAGGGAGAAAGACAGGGAGAAAGACAGGGAGTAAGACAGGGAGAAAGACAGGGAGAAAGACAGGGAGTAAGACAGGGAGTAAGACAGCGAGTAAGAGCATGTATGTGCCTGTGGGTGAGAGAAAGACACGAAGTAAAACAGTGAGTAAGACAGGGAGTAAGACAGGGAGAAAGACAGGGAGAAAGACAGGGAGTAAGACAGGGAGAAAGACAGGGAGTAAGACAGGGAGTAAGACAGGGAGTAAGACAGGGATAAAGACAGGGAGTAAGACAGGGACAAAGACAGGGAGAAAGACAGGGACAAAGACAGGGAGAAAGACAGGGAGAAAGACAGGGAGAAAGACAGGGAGAAAGACAGGGAGTAAGACAGGGAGTAAGACAGCGAGTAAGAGCATGTATGTGCCTGTGGGTGAGAGAAAGACACGAAGTAAAACAGTGAGTAAGACAGGGAGTAAGACAGGGAGAAAGACAGGGAGAAAGAGGGAGTAAGACAGGGAGAAAGACAGGGAGAAAGACAGGGAGTAAGACAGGGAGAAAGACAGGGAGAAAGACAGGGAGTAAGACAGGGAGTAAGACAGGGAGTAAGACAGGGAGAAAGACAGGGAGAAAGACAGGGAGTAAGACAGCGAGAAAGACAGGGAGAAAGACAGGGAGTAAGACTGGGAGTAAGACAGCGAGTAAGAGCATGTATGTGCCTGTGGGTGAGAGAAAGACACGAAGTAAAACAGTGAGTAAGACAGGGAGTAAGACAGGGAGAAAGACAGGGAGAAAGACAGGGAGTAAGACAGGGAGAAAGACAGGGAGTAAGACAGGGAGTAAGACAGGGAGAAAGACAGGGAGAAAGACAGGGAGTAAGACAGGGAGAAAGACAGGGAGAAAGACAGGGAGAAAGACAGGGAGTAAGACAGGGAGAAAGACAGGGAGAAAGACAGGGAGTAAGACAGGGAGAAAGACAGGGAGAAAGACAGGGAGTAAGACAGGGAGAAAGACAGGGAGAAAGACAGGGAGAAAGACAGGGAGTAAGACAGGGAGAAAGACAGGGAGAAAGACAGGGAGTAAGACAGGGAGTAAGACAGCGAGTAAGAGCATGTATGTGCCTGTGGGTGAGAGAAAGACACAAAGTAAAACAGTGAGTAAGACAGGGAGTAAGACAGGGAGAAAGACAGGGAGAAAGACAGGGAGTAAGACAGGGAGAAAGACAGGGAGTAAGACAGGGAGTAAGACAGGGATAAAGACAGGGAGAAAGACAGGGAGAAAGACAGGGAGTAAGACAGGGAGTAAGACAGGGAGAAAGACAGGGAGAAAGACAGGGAGTAAGACAGGGAGAAAGACAGGGAGTAAGACAGGGAGAAAGACAGGGAGAAAGACAGGGAGAAAGACAGGGAGAAAGACAGGGAGTAAGACAGGGAGAAAGACAGGGAGAAAGACAGGGAGAAAGACAGGGAGTAAGACAGGGAGAAAGACAGGGAGTAAGACAGGGAGAAAGACAGGGAGAAAGACAGGGAGAAAGACAGGGAGAAAGACAGGGAGAAAGACAGGGAGTAAGACAGGGAGTAAGACAGGGAGTAAGACAGGGAGTAAGACAGGGAGTAAGACAGGGAGAAAGACAGGGAGAAAGACAGGGAGAAAGACAGGGAGAAAGACAGGGAGAAAGACAGGGAGTAAGACAGGGAGTAAGACAGGGAGAAAGACAGGGAGGAAGACAGGGAGGAAGACAGGGAGTAAGACAGGGAGTAAGACAGCGAGTAAGAGCATGTATGTGCCTGTGGGTGAGAGAAAGACACGAAGTAAAACAGTGAGTAAGACAGGGAGTAAGACAGGGAGAAAGACAGGGAGAAAGAGGGAGTAAGACAGGGAGAAAGACAGGGAGTAAGACAGGGAGAAAGACAGGGAGAAAGACAGGGAGAAAGACAGGGAGTAAGACAGGGAGTAAGACAGGGAGAAAGACAGGGAGAAAGACAGGGAGTAAGACAGGGAGAAAGACAGGGAGAAAGACAGGGAGTAAGACAGGGAGTAAGACAGCGAGTAAGAGCATGTATGTGCCTGTGGGTGAGAGAAAGACACGAAGTAAAACAGTGAGTAAGACAGGGAGTAAGACAGGGAGAAAGACAGGGAGAAAGACAGGGAGTAAGACAGGGAGAAAGACAGGGAGTAAGACAGGGAGTAAGACAGGGAGTAAGACAGGGATAAAGACAGGGAGTAAGACAGGGACAAAGACAGGGAGAAAGACAGGGACAAAGACAGGGAGAAAGACAGGGAGAAAGACAGGGAGAAAGACAGGGAGAAAGACAGGGAGTAAGACAGGGAGTAAGACAGCGAGTAAGAGCATGTATGTGCCTGTGGGTGAGAGAAAGACACGAAGTAAAACAGTGAGTAAGACAGGGAGTAAGACAGGGAGAAAGACAGGGAGAAAGAGGGAGTAAGACAGGGAGAAAGACAGGGAGAAAGACAGGGAGTAAGACAGGGAGAAAGACAGGGAGAAAGACAGGGAGTAAGACAGGGAGTAAGACAGGGAGTAAGACAGGGAGAAAGACAGGGAGAAAGACAGGGAGTAAGACAGCGAGAAAGACAGGGAGAAAGACAGGGAGTAAGACTGGGAGTAAGACAGCGAGTAAGAGCATGTATGTGCCTGTGGGTGAGAGAAAGACACGAAGTAAAACAGTGAGTAAGACAGGGAGTAAGACAGGGAGAAAGACAGGGAGAAAGACAGGGAGTAAGACAGGGAGAAAGACAGGGAGTAAGACAGGGAGTAAGACAGGGAGAAAGACAGGGAGAAAGACAGGGAGTAAGACAGGGAGAAAGACAGGGAGAAAGACAGGGAGAAAGACAGGGAGTAAGACAGGGAGAAAGACAGGGAGAAAGACAGGGAGTAAGACAGGGAGAAAGACAGGGAGAAAGACAGGGAGTAAGACAGGGAGAAAGACAGGGAGAAAGACAGGGAGAAAGACAGGGAGTAAGACAGGGAGAAAGACAGGGAGAAAGACAGGGAGTAAGACAGGGAGTAAGACAGCGAGTAAGAGCATGTATGTGCCTGTGGGTGAGAGAAAGACACAAAGTAAAACAGTGAGTAAGACAGGGAGTAAGACAGGGAGAAAGACAGGGAGAAAGACAGGGAGTAAGACAGGGAGAAAGACAGGGAGTAAGACAGGGAGTAAGACAGGGATAAAGACAGGGAGAAAGACAGGGAGAAAGACAGGGAGTAAGACAGGGAGTAAGACAGGGAGAAAGACAGGGAGAAAGACAGGGAGTAAGACAGGGAGAAAGACAGGGAGAAAGACAGGGAGTAAGACAGGGAGTAAGACAGGGAGTAAGAGCATGTATGTGCCTGTGGGTGAGAGAAAGACACGGAGTAAAACAGTGAGTAAGACAGGGAGTAAGACAGGGAGAAAGACAGGGAGAAAGAGGGAGTAAGACAGGGAGAAAGACAGGGAGTAAGACAGGGAGTAAGACAGGGAGAAAGACAGGGAGAAAGACAGGGAGTAAGACAGCGAGAAAGACAGGGAGAAAGACAGGGAGTAAGACTGGGAGTAAGACAGCGAGTAAGAGCATGTATGTGCCTGTGGGTGAGAGAAAGACACGAAGTAAAACAGTGAGTAAGACAGGGAGTAAGACAGGGAGAAAGACAGGGAGAAAGACAGGGAGTAAGACAGGGAGAAAGACAGGGAGTAAGACAGGGAGTAAGACAGGGAGAAAGACAGGGAGAAAGACAGGGAGTAAGACAGGGAGAAAGACAGGGAGAAAGACAGGGAGAAAGACAGGGAGTAAGACAGGGAGAAAGACAGGGAGAAAGACAGGGAGTAAGACAGGGAGAAAGACAGGGAGAAAGACAGGGAGTAAGACAGGGAGAAAGACAGGGAGAAAGACAGGGAGAAAGACAGGGAGTAAGACAGGGAGAAAGACAGGGAGAAAGACAGGGAGTAAGACAGGGAGTAAGACAGCGAGTAAGAGCATGTATGTGCCTGTGGGTGAGAGAAAGACACAAAGTAAAACAGTGAGTAAGACAGGGAGTAAGACAGGGAGAAAGACAGGGAGAAAGACAGGGAGTAAGACAGGGAGAAAGACAGGGAGTAAGACAGGGAGTAAGACAGGGATAAAGACAGGGAGAAAGACAGGGAGAAAGACAGGGAGTAAGACAGGGAGTAAGACAGGGAGAAAGACAGGGAGAAAGACAGGGAGTAAGACAGGGAGAAAGACAGGGAGAAAGACAGGGAGTAAGACAGGGAGTAAGACAGGGAGTAAGAGCATGTATGTGCCTGTGGGTGAGAGAAAGACACGGAGTAAAACAGTGAGTAAGACAGGGAGTAAGACAGGGAGAAAGACAGGGAGAAAGAGGGAGTAAGACAGGGAGAAAGACAGGGAGTAAGACAGGGAGTAAGACAGGGAGAAAGACAGGGAGAAAGACAGGGAGTAAGACAGGGAGAAAGACAGGGAGTAAGACAGGGAGTAAGAGCATGTATGTGTCTGTGGGTGAGAGAAAGACAGGAAGTAAAACAGTGAGTAAGACAGTGAGTAAGACAGGGAGTAAGACAGGGAGTAAGACAGGGAGAAAGACAGGGAGTAACACAGGGAGTAAGACAGGGAGAAAGACAGGGAGTAAGACAGGGAGAAAGACAGGGAGTAAAACTGGGAGTAAGACAGGGAGTAAGAGCATGTATGTGCCTGTGGGTGAGAGAAAGACACGAAGTAAAACAGTGAGTAAGACAGGGAGTAAGACAGGGAGAAAGACAGGGAGTAAGACAGGGAGTAAGACAGGGAGAAAGACAGGGAGTAAGAGCATGTATGTGTCTGTGGGTGAGAGAAAGACAGGGAGTAAGAGCATGTCTGTGTCTGTGGGTGAGAGAAAGACAGGGAGTAAGAGCATGTCTGTGTCTGTGGGTGGGAGAAAGAGAGAAATAATGAGTTTAAGTGTATGCCTGTGTTTATCTAGAAGTATATGTGTTTTTGTGTGTGTGTTTGTGTGTGCACATGTATGTGTTTTGCTGTCAGGACAAAGCAACTCTGAAACTGCTCTCTCACCCTCCAATGACCACCTCCGTACTTGACTGTCTAGTCCTCCATGTGAGTGTTGCCATGGCACCCGTGGAAAAACACTGCTCCTCTCCAATGGCCGTGCAAAATAATTCAATGCTTTATTGCACATTGTTTTTCCCTCCAAGTATTAGTTGGGCCACATATTATGTTCTAAAATTAGACTTTGCCCCTCTAACCGAGACTCCTGTTGATCGTAACTGGATCAACGTGGAAGAAGAACAGTGGTGCGTTTTCTAATGCAGCCGGTAAAATAGTCACCTGTGGATCCGACCACAGCGGTGTCTGGAAGTCAACCGCGCAGATAGACAGACACACGCTTCTGTGATGCTTTCCTCTTCATACACACGTGTGCATGTACACATTATCCCTGGCCGTACTATTGGCACACACACACACACACACACACACACACACACACACACACACACACACACACACACACACACACACACACACACACACACACACACACACACACACACACACACACACACACACACACACACACACACACACACTGTACCCCTCTCTGTCAACTAGTGTAATACTCTAGCCCTCTCTGTCAACTAGTGTAATACTGTAGCCCTCTCTGTTCCCTAGTGTAATACTGTAGCCCTCTCTGTCAACTAGTGTAATACTGTAGCCCTCTCTGTCCCTTAGTGTAATACTGTAGCCCTCTCTGTCCCCTAGTGTAATACTGTAGCCCTCTCTGTCAACTAGTGTAATACTGTAGCCCTCTCTGTTCCTTAGTGTAATACTGTAGCCCTCTCTGTTCCCTAGTGTAATACTGTAGCCCTCTCTGTTCCTTAGTGTAATAATGTAGCCCTCTCTGTTCCCTAGTGTAATACTGTAGCCCTCTCTGTTCCCTAGTGTAATACTGTAGCCCTCTCTGTTCCCTAGTGTAATACTGTAGCCCTCTCTGTCCCCTAGTGTAATACTGTAGCCCTCTCTGTCAACTAGTGTAATACTGTAGCCCTCTCGGTTCCCTAGTGTAATACTGTAGCCCTCTCTGTCAACTAGTGTAATACTGTAGCCCTCTCTGTCAACTAGTGTATTACTGTAGCCCTCTCTGTCAACTAGTGTAATACTGTAGCCCTCTCTGTTTCTTAGTGTAATACTGTAGCCCTCTCTGTTTCCTAGTGTAATACTGTAGCCCTCTCTGTTCCCTAGTGTAATACTGTAGCCCTCTCTGTTCCCTAGTGTAATACTGTAGCCCTCTCTGTTCACTAGTGTAATACTGTAGCCCTCTCTGTTCCCTAGTGTAATACTGTAGCCCTCTCTGTCAACTAGTGTAATACTGTAGCCCTCTCTGTCCCCTAGTGTAATACTGTAGCCCTCTCTGTCAACTAGTGTAATACTGTAGCCCTCTCTGTTCCCTAGTGTAATACTGTAGCCCTCTCTGTTCCCTAGTGTAATACTGTAGCCCTCTCTGTCAACTAGTGTAATACTGTAGCCCTCTCTGTTCCCTACTGTAATACTGTAGCCCTCTCTGACAACTAGTGTAATACTGTAGCCCTCTCTGTCAACTAGTGTAATACTATAGCCCTCTCTATCAACTAGTGTAATACTGTAGCCCTCTCTGTTCCATAGTGTAATACTGTAGCCCTCTCTGTTCCCCAGTGTAATACTGTAGCCCTCTCTGTTCCCTAGTGTAATACTGTAGCCCTCTCTGTCCCCTAGTGTAATACTGTAGCCCTCTCTGTCCCCTAGTGTAATACTGTAGCCCTCTCTGTCCCCTAGTGTAATACTGTAGCCCTCTCTGTTCCCTAGTGTAATACTGTAGCCCTCTCTGTCAACTAGTGTAATACTGTAGCCCTCTCTGTTCCCTAGTGTAATACTGTAGCCCTCTCTGTCCCCTAGTGTAATACTGTAGCCCTCTCTGTTCCCTAGTGTAATACTGTAGCCCTCTCTGTTCCCTAGTGTAATACTGTAGCCCTCTCTATCAACTAGTGTAATTCTGTAGCCCTCTCTGTTCCCTAGTGTAATACTGTAGCCCTCTCTGTTCCCTAGTGTAATACTGTATCCCTCTCTGTCCCCTAGTGTAATACTGTAGCCCTCTCTATCAACTAGTGTAATACTGTAGCCCTCTCTGTCCCCTAGTGTAATACTGTAGCCCTCTCTGTCCCCTAGTGTGATACTGTAGCCCTCTCTGTTCCCTAGTGTAATACTGTAGCCCTCTCTGTTCCCTAGTGTAATACTGTAGCCCTCTCTATCAACTAGTGAAATACTGTAGCCCTCTCTGTTCCCTAGTGTAACACTGTAGCCCTCTCTGTTCCCTAGTGTAATACTGTAGCCCTCTCTATCACCTAGTGTAATACTGTAGCCCTCTCTATCACCTAGTGTAATACTGTAGCCCTCTCTGTCCCCTAGTGTAATACTAATAGCCCTCTCTATCACCTAGTGTAATACTGTAGCCCTCTCTGACAACTAGTGTAATACTGTAGCCCTCTCTGTTCCCTAGTGTAATACTGTAGCCCTCTCTGACAACTAGTGTATTACTGTAGCCCTCTCTGACAACTAGTGTAATACTGTAGCCCTCTCTGTCCCATAGTGTAATACTGTAGCCCTCTCTGTTCCCCAGTGTAATACTGTAGCCCTCTCTGTCCCCTAGTGTAATACTGTAGCCCTCTCTGTTCCCTAGTGTAATACTGTAGCCCTCTCTGTTCCCTAGTGTAATACTGTAGCCCTCTCTGTCAACTAGTGTAATACTGTAGCCCTCTCTGTTCCCTACTGTAATACTGTAGCCCTCTCTGACAACTAGTGTAATACTGTAGCCCTCTCTGTCAACTAGTGTAATACTGTAGCCCTCTCTGTCAACTAGTGTAATACTGTAGCCCTCTCTATCAACTAGTGTAATACTGTAGCCCTCTCTGTTCCCCAGTGTAATACTGTAGCCCTCTCTGTTCCCTAGTGTAATACTGTAGCCCTCTCTGTTCCCTAGTGTAATACTGTAGCCCTCTCTGTCCCCTAGTGTAATACTGTAGCCCTCTCTGTCCCCTAGTGTAATACTGTAGCCCTCTCTGTTCCCTAGTGTAATACTGTAGCCCTCTCTGTCAACTAGTGTAATACTGTAGCCCTCTCTGTTCCCTAGTGTAATACTGTAGCCCTCTCTGTCCCCTAGTGTAATACTGTAGCCCTCTCTGTTCCCTAGTGTAATACTGTAGCCCTCTCTGTTCCCTAGTGTAATACTGTAGCCCTCTCTATCAACTAGTGTATTTCTGTAGCCCTCTCTGTTCCCTAGTGTAATACTGTAGCCCTCTCTGTTCCCTAGTGTAATACTGTATCCCTCTCTGTCCCCTAGTGTAATACTGTAGCCCTCTCTATCAACTAGTGTAATACTGTAGCACTCTCTGTTCCATAGTGTAATACTGTAGCCCTCTCTGTTCCCCAGTGTAATACTGTAGCCCTCTCTGTTCCCTAGTGTAATACTGTAGCCCTCTCTGTCCCCTAGTGTAATACTGTAGCCCTCTCTGTCCCCTAGTGTAATACTGTAGCCCTCTCTGTCCCCTAGTGTAATACTGTAGCCCTCTCTGTTCCCTAGTGTAATACTGTAGCCCTCTCTGTCAACTAGTGTAATACTGTAGCCCTCTCTGTTCCCTAGTGTAATACTGTAGCCCTAACTGTCCCCTAGTGTAATACTGTAGCCCTCTCTGTTCCCTAGTGTAATACTGTAGCCCTCTCTGTTCCCTAGTGTAATACTGTAGCCCTCTCTATCAACTAGTGTAATTCTGTAGCCCTCTCTGTTCCCTAGTGTAATACTGTAGCCCTCTCTGTTCCCTAGTGTAATACTGTATCCCTCTCTGTCAACTAGTGTAATACTGTAGCCCTCTCTATCAACTAGTGTAATACTGTAGCCCTCTCTGTCCCCTAGTGTAATACTGTAGCCCTCTCTGTTCCCTAGTGTAATACTGTAGCCCTCTCTGTTCCCTAGTGTAATACTGTAGCCCTCTCTATCAACTAGTGTAATACTGTAGCCCTCTCTGTCCCCTAGTGTAATACTGTAGCCCTCTCTGTTTCCTAGTGTAATACTGTAGCCCTCTCTGTCAACTAGTGTAATACTGTAGCCCTCTCTGTTCCCTAGTGTATTACTGTAGCCCTCTCTGTTTCCTAGTGGAATACTGTAGCCCTCTCTGTTCCCTAGTGTAATACTGTAGCCCTCTCTGTCCCCTAGTGTAATACTGTAGCCCTCTCTGTTCCCTAGTGTAATACTGTAGCCCTCTCTATCAACTAGTGTATAACTGTAGCCCTCTCTGTCCCCTAGTGTAATACTGTAGTCCTCTCTGTTCCCTAGTGTAATACTGTAGCCCTCTCTATCAACTAGTGTAATACTGTAGCCCTCTCTGTCAACTAGTGTAATACTGTAGCCCTCTCTGTTCCCTAGTGTAATACTGTAGCCCTCTCTGTTCCCTAGTGTAATACTGTAGCCCTCTCTGTCAACTAGTGTAATACTGTAGCCCTCTCTGTCCCCTAGTGTAATACTGTAGCCCTCTCTGTCAACTAGTGTAATACTGTAGCCCTCTCTATCAACTAGTGTAATACTGTAGCCCTCTCTGTCCCCTAGTGTAATACTGTAGCCCTCTCTGTTCCCTAGTGTATTACTGTAGCCCTCTCTGTCACCTAGTGTAATACTGTAGCCCTCTCTGTTCCCTAGTGTAATACTGTAGCCCTCTCTGTCAAATAGTGTGATACTGTAGCCCTCTCTGTCAACTAGTGTAATACTGTAGCCCTCTCTGTCAACTAGTGTAATACTGTAGCCCTCTCTGTCCCCTAGTGTAATACTGTAGCCCTCTCTGTCAACTAGTGTATTACTGTAGCCCTCTCTATCAACTAGTGTAATACTGTAGCCCTCTCTGTTCCCTAGTGTAATACTGTAGCCCTCTCTGTCAAATAGTGTAATACTGTAGCCCTCTCTATCAATTAGTGTAATACTGTAGCCCTCTCTGTTTCCTAGTGTTATACTGTAGCCCTCTCTGTCAACTAGTGTAATACTGTAGCCCTCTCTGTCAACTAGTGTAATACTGTAGCCCTCTCTGTTTCCTAGTGTAATACTGTAGCCCTCTCTGTTCCCTAGTGTAATACTGTAGCCCTCTCTGTTCCCTAGTGTAATACTGTAGCCCTCTCTGTCAAATAGTGTAATACTGTAGCCCTCTCTGTCAAATAGTGTAATACTGTAGCCCTCTCTATCAACTAGTGTAATACTGTAGCCCTCTCTGTTTCCTAGTGTAATACTGTAGCCCTCTCTGTCAACTAGTGTAATACTGTAGCCCTCTCTGTTCCCTAGTGTAACACTCTAGTCCTCTCTGTCCCTTAGTGTAATACTGTAGCCCTCTCTGTCAACTAGTGTAACACTGTAGTCCTCTCTGTCCCTTAGTGTAATACTGTAGCCCTCTCTGTCAACTAGTGTAATACTATAGCCCTCTCTGTTCCCTAGTGTAATAATGTAGCCCTCTCTGTTCCCTAGTGTAACACTGTAGTCCTCTCTGTCCCTTAGTGTAATACTGTAGCCCTCTCTGTCAACTAGTGTAATACTGTAGCCCTCTCTGTCCCCTAGTGTAATACTGTAGCCCTCTCTGTCCCTTGGTGTAATACTGTAGCCCTCTCTGTCCCCTAGTGTAATACTGTAGCCCTCTCTGTTTCCTAGTGTAATACTGTAGCCCTCTCTGTCCCCTAGTTTAATACTGTAGCCCTCTCTGTTCCCTATTGTAATACTGTAGCCCTCTCTGTCCCCTAGTGTAATACTGTAGCCCTCTCTGTCAACTAGTGTAATACTGTAGCCCTCTCTGTCAACTAGTGTAATACTGTAGCCCTCTCTGTCAACTAGTGTAATACTGTAGCCCTCTCTGTTCCCTAGTGTAATACTGTAGCCCTCTCTATCAACTAGTGTAATACTGTAGCCCTCTCTGTTCCCTAGTGTAATACTGTAGCCCTCTCTATCAACTAGTGTAATACTGTAGCCCTCTCTGTTCCCTAGTGTAACACTGTAGTCCTCTCTGTCCCTTAGTGTAATACTGCAGCCCTCTCTGTCAACTAGTGTAACACTGTAGTCCGCTC
Organism: Salvelinus fontinalis; assembly: GCF_029448725.1. Taxonomy (NCBI): domain Eukaryota; kingdom Metazoa; phylum Chordata; class Actinopteri; order Salmoniformes; family Salmonidae; genus Salvelinus; species Salvelinus fontinalis. The sequence continues at coordinate 67,777,555 of NC_074670.1, forward strand.
TGTCCCTTTGTGTAATACTGTAGCCCTCTCTGTCAACTAGTGTAATACTGTAGCCCTCTCTGTTCCCTAGTGTAATACTGTAGCCCTCTCTGTTCCCTAGTGTAACACTGTAGTCCTCTCTGTCCCTTAGTGTAATACTGTAGCCCTCTCTGTCAACTAGTGTAATACTGTAGCCTTCTCTGTCCCCTAGTGTAATACTGTAGCCCTCTCTGTACCCTAGTGTAACACTGTAGTCCTCTCTGTCCCTTAGTGTAATACTGTAGCCCTCTCTGTCAACTAGTGTAATACTGTAGCCCTCTCTGTCCCCTAGTGTAATACTGTAGCCCTCTCTGTTCCCTAGTGTAATACTGTAGCCCTCTCTGTCCCCTAGTGTAATACTGTAGCCCTCTCTGTTCCCTAGTGTAATACTGTAGCCCTCTCTGTCAACTACTGTAATACTGTAGCCCTCTCTGTTCCCTAGTGTAATACTGTAGCCCTCTCTGTCAACTAGTGTAATACTGTAGCCCTCTCTGTCAACTAGTGTAATACTGTAGCCCTCTCTGTTTCCTAGTGTAATACTGTAGCCCTCTCTATCAACTAGTGTAATACTGTAGCCCTCTCTATCAACTAGTGTAATACTGTAGCCCTCACTGTCCCCTAGTGTAATACTGTAGCCCTCTCTATCAACTAGTGTAATACTGTAGCCCTCTCTGTTCCTTAGTGTAATACTGTAGCCCTCTCTGTTCCCTAGTGTAATACTGTAGCCCTCTCTGTCAAATAGTGTAATACTGTAGCCCTCTCTGTTTCCTAGTGTAATACTGTAGTCCTCTCTGTCCCCTAGTGTAATACTGTAGCCCTCTCTGTCAACTAGTGTAATACTGCAGCCCTCTCTGTTCCCTAGTGTAATCCTGTAGCCCTCTCTGTCAACTATTGTAATACTGTAGCCCTCTCTGTTCCCTAGTGTAATACTGTAGCCCTCTCTGTCAACTAGTGTAATACTGTAGCCCTCTCTGTCAACTAGTGTAATACTGTAGCCCTCTCTGTCAACTAGTGTAATACTGTAGCCCTCTCTGTCAACTAGTGTAATACTGTAGCCCTCTCTGTCAACTAGTGTAATACTGTAGCCCTCTCTGTCAACTAGTGTAATACTGTAGCCCTCTCTATCAACTAGTGTAATACTGTACCCCTCTCTGTCAACTAGTGTAATACTGTAGCCCTCTCTGTTTCCTAGTGTAATACTGTAGCCCTCTCTGTTTCCTAGTGTAATACTGTAGCCCACTCTGTCCCCTAGTGTAATACTGTAGCCCTCTCTGTCCCCTAGTGTAATACTGTAGCCCTCTCTGTCCCTTAGTGTAATACTGTAGCCCTCTCTGTTCCCTAGTGTAATACTGTAGCCCTCTCTGTTTCCTAGTGTAATACTGTAGCCCTCTCTGTTTCCTAGTGTAAAACTGTAGCCCTCTCTGTCCCCTAGTGTAATACTGTAGCCCTCTCTGTCCCTTAGTGTAATACTGTAGCCCTCTCTGTTTCCTAGTGTAATACTGTAGCCCTCTCTGTCCCCTAGTGTAATACTGTAGCCCTCTCTGTCAACTAGTGTATTACTGTAGCCCTCTCTGTTCCCTAGTGTAATACTGTAGCCCTCTCTGTTCCCTAGTGTAATACTGTAGCCCTCTCTGTCCCCTAGTGTAATACTGTAGCCCTCTCTATCAACTAGTGTAATACTGTAGCCCTCTCTGTTCCCTAGTGTAATACTGTAGCCCTCTCTGTCAAATAGTGTAATACTGTAGCCCTCTCTATCAACTAGTGTAATTCTGGAGCCCTCTCTGTTTCCTAGTGTAATACTGTAGCCCTCTCTGTCAACTAGTGTAATACTGTAGCCCTCTCTGTCAACTAGTGTAATACTGTAGCCCTCTCTGTTTCCTAGTGTAATACTGTAGCCCTCTCTGTTCCCTAGTGTAATACTGTAGCCCTCTCTGTCAAATAGTGTAATACTGTAGCCCTCTCTGTCAAATAGTGTAATACTGTAGCCCTCTCTATCAACTAGTGTAATACTGTAGCCCTCTCTGTTTCCTAGTGTAATACTGTAGCCCTCTCTGTCAACTAGTGTAATACTGTAGCCCTCTCTGTCAACTAGTGTAATACTGTAGCCCTCTCTGTTTCCTAGTGTAATTCTGTAGCCCTCTCTGTTCCCTAGTGTAATACTGTAGCCCTCTCTGTCAACTAGTGTAATACTGTAGCCCTCTCTGTCAACTAGTGTAATACTGTAGCCCTCTCTGTTCCCTAGAGTAATACTGTAGCCCTCTCTGTCCCCTAGTGTAAAACTGTAGCCCTCTCTATCAACTAGTGTAATACTGTAGCCCTCTCTATCAACTAGTGTAATACTGTAGCCCTCTCTGTCCCCTAGTGTAATACTGTAGCCCTCTCTGTTCCCTAGTGTAATACTGTAGCCCTCTCTATCAACTAGTGTAATACTGTAGCCCTCTCTGTTTCCTAGTGTAATACTGTAGCCCTCTCTGTTCCCTAGTGTAATACTGTAGCCCTCTCTGTCAACTAGTGTAATACTGTAGCCCTCTCTGTCAAATAGTGTAATACTGTAGCCCTCTCTGTCAAATAGTGTAATACTGTAGCCCTCTCTGTCCCCTAGTGTAATACTGTAGCCCTCTCTGTCCCTTGGTGTAATACTGTAGCCCTCTCTGTCCCCTAGTGTAATACTGTAGCCCTCTCTGTCCCCTAGTGTAATACTGTAGCCCTCTCTGTCCCTTGGTGTAATACTGTAGCCCTCTCTGTCCCCTAGTGTAATACTGTAGCCCTCTCTGTTTCCTAGTGTAATACTGTAGCCCTCTCTGTCCCCTAGTTTAATACTGTAGCCCTCTCTGTTCCCTAGTGTAATACTGTAGCCCTCTCTGTCCCCTAGTGTAATACTATAGCCCTCTCTGTTCCCTAGTGTAATACTGTAGCCCTCTCTGTCAACTAGTGTAATACTGTAGCCCTCTCTGTCAACTAGTGTAATACTGTAGCCCTCTCTGTCAACTAGTGTAATACTGTAGCCCTCTCTGTTCCCTAGTGTAATACTGTAGCCCTCTCTATCAACTAGTGTAATACTGTAGCCCTCTCTGTTCCCTAGGGTAATACTGTAGAACTCTCTATCAACTAGTGTAATACTGTAGCCCTCTCTGTTTCATAGTGTAATACTGTAGCCCACTCTGTTCCCTAGTGTAATACTGTAGCCCTCTCTATCAACTAGTGTAATACTGTAGGCCTCTCTGTTCCCTAGTGTAATACTGTAGCCCTCTCTGTCAACTAGTGTAATACTGTAGCCCTCTCTGTCAACTAGTGTAATACTGTAGCCCTCTCTGTTTCCTAGTGTAATTCTGTAGCCCTCTCTGTTCCCTAGTGTAATACTGTAGCCCTCTCTGTCAACTAGTGTAATACTGTAGCCCTCTCTGTCAACTAGTGTAATACTGTAGCCCTCTCTGTTCCCTAGAGTAATACTGTAGCCCTCTCTGTCCCCTAGTGTAAAACTGTAGCCCTCTCTATCAACTAGTGTAATACTGTAGCCCTCTCTATCAACTAGTGTAATACTGTAGCCCTCTCTGTCCCCTGGTGTAATACTGTAGCCCTCTCTGTCCCTTGGTGTAATACTGTAGCCCTCTCTGTCAACTAGTGTAATACTGTAGCCCTCTCTGTTCCCTAGTGTAATACTGTAGCCCTCTCTATCAACTAGTGTAATACTGTAGCCCTCTCTGTTTCCTAGTGTAATACTGTAGCCCTCTCTGTTCCCTAGTGTAATACTGTAGCCCTCTCTGTCAACTAGTGTAATACTGTAGCCCTCTCTGTCAAATAGTGTAATACTGTAGCCCTCTCTGTCAAATAGTGTAATACTGTAGCCCTCTCTGTCCCCTAGTGTAATACTGTAGCCCTCTCTGTCCCTTAGTGTAATACTGTAGCCCTCTCTGTCCCCTAGTGTAATACTGTAGCCCTCTCTGTTCCCTAGTGTAACACTGTAGTCCTCTCTGTTCCTTAGTGTAATACTGTAGCCCTCTCTGTCAACTAGTGTAATACTGTAGCCCTCTCTGTCCCCTAGTGTAATACTGTAGCCCTCTCTGTCCCTTGGTGTAATACTGTAGCCCTCTCTGTCCCCTAGTGTAATACTGTAGCCCTCTCTGTTTCCTAGTGTAATACTGTAGCCCTCTCTGTCCCCTAGTTTAATACTGTAGCCCTCTCTGTTCCCTAGTGTAATACTGTAGCCCTCTCTGTCCCCTAGTGTAATACTATAGCCCTCTCTGTTCCCTAGTGTAATACTGTAGCCCTCTCTGTCAACTAGTGTAATACTGTAGCCCTCTCTGTCAACTAGTGTAATACTGTAGCCCTCTCTGTCAACTAGTGTAATACTGTAGCCCTCTCTGTTCCCTAGTGTAATACTGTAGCCCTCTCTATCAACTAGTGTAATACTGTAGCCCTCTCTGTTCCCTAGGGTAATACTGTAGCCCTCTCTATCAACTAGTGTAATACTGTAGCCCTCTCTGTTTCATAGTGTAATACTGTAGCCCTCTCTGTTCCCTAGTGTAATACTGTAGCCCTCTCTATCAACTAGTGTAATACTGTAGCCCTCTCTGTTCCCTAGTGTAATACTGTAGCCCTCTCTGTCCCCTAGTGTAATACTGTAGCCCTCTCTGTCCCCTAGTGTAATACTGTAGCCCTCTCTGTCAACTAGGGTAATACTGTAGCCCTCTCTGTCAAATAGTGTAATACTGTAGCCCTCTCTGTCAAATAGTGTAATACTGTAGCCCTCTCTGTTCCCTAGTGTAACACTGTAGTCCTCTCTGTCCCTTAGTGTAATACTGCAGCCCTCTCTGTCAACTAGTGTAACACTGTAGTCCTCTCTGTCCCTTAGTGTAATACTGTAGCCCTCTCTGTCAACTAGTGTAATACTGTAGCCCTCTCTGTTCCCTAGTGTAATACTGTAGCCCTCTCTGTTCCCTAGTGTAACACTGTAGTCCTCTCTGTCCCTTAGTGTAATACTGTAGCCCTCTCTGTCAACTAGTGTAATACTGTAGCCCTCTCTGTCCCTTGGTGTAATACTGTAGCCCTCTCTGTCCCCTAGTGTAATACTGTAGCCCTCTCTGTTTCCTAGTGTAATACTGTAGCCCTCTCTGTCCCCTAGCGTAATACTGTAGCCCTCTCTGTTCCCTAGTGTAATACTGTAGCCCTCTCTGTCCCCTAGTGTAATACTGTAGCCCTCTCTGTTCCCTAGTGTAATACTGTAGCCCTCTCTGTCAACTACTGTAATACTGTAGCCCTCTCTGTTCCCTAGTGTAATACTGTAGCCCTCTCTGTCAACTAGTGTAATACTGTAGCCCTCTCTGTCAACTAGTGTAATACTGTAGCCCTCTCTGTTTCCTCGTGTAATACTGTAGCCCTCTCTATCAACTAGTGTAATACTGTAGCCCTCACTATCAACTAGTGTAATACTGTAGCCCTCTCTGTCCCCTAGTGTAATACTGTAGCCCTCTCTATCAACTAGTGTAATACTGTAGCCCTCTCTGTTCCTTAGTGTAATACTGTAGCCCTCTCTGTTCCCTAGTGTAATACTGTAGCCCTCTCTGTCAAATAGTGTAATACTGTAGCCCTCTCTGTTTCCTAGTTTAGTACTGTAGCCCTCTCTGTCCCCTAGTGTAATACTGTAGCCCTCTCTGTCAACTAGTGTAATACTGTAGCCCTCTCTGTTCCCTAGTGTAATACTGTAGCCCTCTCTGTCAACTATTGTAATACTGTAGCCCTCTCTGTTTCCTAGTGTAATACTGTAGCCCTCTCTGTTCCCTAGTGTAATACTCTAGCCCTCTCTGTCAAATAGTGTAATACTGTAGCCCTCTCTGTCAAATAGTGTAATACTGTAGCCCTCTCTATCAACTAGTGTAATACTGTAGCCCTCTCTGTTTCCTAGTGTAATACTGTAGCCCTCTCTGTCAACTAGTGTAATACTGTAGCCCTCTCTGTCAACTAGTGTAATACTGTAGCCCTCTCTTTTTCCTAGTGTAATTCTGTAGCACTCTCTGTTCCCTAGTGTAATACTGTAGCCCTCTCTGTCAACTAGTGTAATACTGTAGCCCTCTCTGTCAACAAGTGTGATACTGTAGCCCTCTCTGTTCCCTAGAGTAATACTGTAGCCCTCTCTGTCCCCTAGTGTAAAACTGTAGCCCTCTCTATCAACTAGTGTAATACTGTAGCCCTCTCTATCAACTAGTGTAATACTGTAGCCCTCTCTGTCCCCTAGTGTAATACTGTAGCCCTCTCTGTTCCCTAGTGTAATACTGTAGCCCTCTCTATCAACTAGTGTAATACTGTAGCCCTCTCTGTTTCCTAGTGTAATACTGTAGCCCTCTCTGTTCCCTAGTGTAATACTGTAGCCCTCTCTGTCCCCTAGTGTAATACTGTAGCCCTCTCTGTCAACTAGTGTAATACTGTAGCCCTCTCTGTCAAATAGTGTAATACTGTAGCCCTCTCTGTCCCCTAGTGTAATACTGTAGCCCTCTCTGTCCCTTAGTGTAATACTGTAGCCCTCTCTGTCCCCTAGTGTAATACTGTAGCCCTCTCTGTTCCCTAGTGTAACACTGTAGTCCTCTCTGTCCCTTAGTGTAATACTGTAGCCCTCTCTGTCAACTAGTGTAATACTGTAGCCCTCTCTGTCCCCTAGTGTAATACTGTAGCCCTCTCTGTCCCTTGGTGTAATACTGTAGCCCTCTCTGTCCCCTAGTGTAATACTGTAGCCCTCTCTGTTTCCTAGTGTAATACTGTAGCCCTCTCTGTCCCCTAGTTTAATACTGTAGCCCTCTCTGTTCCCTAGTGTAATACTGTAGCCCTCTCTGTCCCCTAGTGTAATACTGTAGCCCTCTCTGTTCCCTAGTGTAATACTGTAGCCCTCTCTGTCAACTAGTGTAATACTGTAGCCCTCTCTGTCAACTATTGTAATACTGTAGCCCTCTCTGTCAACTAGTGTAATACTGTAGCCCTCTCTGTTCCCTAGTGTAATACTGTAGCCCTCTTTATCAACTAGTGTAATACTGTAGCCCTCTCTGTTCCCTAGGGTAATACTGTAGCCCTCTCTATCAACTAGTGTAATACTGTAGCCCTCTCTGTTTCATAGTGTAATACTGTAGCCCTCTCTGTTCCCTAGTGTAATACTGTAGCCCTCTCTATCAACTAGTGTAATACTGTAGCCCTCTCTGTTCCCTAGTGTAATACTGTAGGCCTCTCTGTCCCCTAGTGTAATACTGTAGCCCTCTCTGTCCCCTAGTGTAATACTGTAGCCCTCTCTGTCCCTTAGTGTAATACTGTAGCCCTCTCTGTCCCCTAGTGTAATACTGTAGCCCTCTCTGTTCCCTAGTGTAACACTGTAGTCCTCTCTGTCCCTTAGTGTAATACTGTAGCCCTCTCTGTCAACTAGTGTAATACTGTAGCCCTCTCTGTCCCCTAGTGTAATACTGTAGCCCTCTCTGTCCCTTGGTGTAATACTGTAGCCCTCTCTGTCCCCTAGTGTAATACTGTAGCCCTCTCTGTTTCCTAGTGTAATACTGTAGCCCTCTCTGTCCCCTAGTTTAATACTGTAGCCCTCTCTGTTCCCTAGTGTAATACTGTAGCCCTCTCTGTCCCCTAGTGTAATACTGTAGCCCTCTCTGTTCCCTAGTGTAATACTGTAGCCCTCTCTGTCAACTAGTGTAATACTGTAGCCCTCTCTGTCAACTATTGTAATACTGTAGCCCTCTCTGTCAACTAGTGTAATACTGTAGCCCTCTCTGTTCCCTAGTGTAATACTGTAGCCCTCTTTATCAACTAGTGTAATACTGTAGCCCTCTCTGTTCCCTAGGGTAATACTGTAGCCCTCTCTATCAACTAGTGTAATACTGTAGCCCTCTCTGTTTCATAGTGTAATACTGTAGCCCTCTCTGTTCCCTAGTGTAATACTGTAGCCCTCTCTATCAACTAGTGTAATACTGTAGCCCTCTCTGTTCCCTAGTGTAATACTGTAGGCCTCTCTGTCCCCTAGTGTAATACTGTAGCCCTCTCTGTCCCCTAGTGTAATACTGTAGCCCTCTCTGTCAACTAGTGTAATACTGTAGCCCTCTCTGTCAAATAGTGTAATACTGTAGCCCTCTCTGTCAAATAGTGTAATACTGTAGCCCTCTCTGTTCCCTAGTGTAACACTGTAGTCCTCTCTGTCCCTTAGTGTAATACTGCAGCCCTCTCTGTCAACTAGTGTAACACTGTAGTCCTCTCTGTCCCTTAGTGTAATACTGTAGCCCTCTCTGTCAACTAGTGTAATACTGTAGCCCTCTCTGTTCCCTAGTGTAATACTGTAGCCCTCTCTGTTCCCTAGTGTAACACTGTAGTCCTCTCTGTCCCTTAGTGTAATACTGTAGCCCTCTTTGTCAACTAGTGTAATACTGTAGCCCTCTCTGTCCCTTGGTGTAATACTGTAGCCCTCTCTGTCCCCTAGTGTAATACTGTAGCCCTCTCTGTTTCCTAGTGTAATACTGTAGCCCTCTCTGTCCCCTAGCGTAATACTGTAGCACCCTCTCTGTTCCCTAGTGTAATACTGTAGCCCTCTCTGTCCCCTAGTGTAATACTGTAGCCCTCTCTGTTCCCTAGTGTAATACTGTAGCCCTCTCTGTCAACTACTGTAATACTGTAGCCCTCTCTGTTCCCTAGTGTAATACTGTAGCCCTCTCTGTCAACTAGTGTAATACTGTAGCCCTCTCTGTCAACTAGTGTAATACTGTAGCCCTCTCTGTTTCCTAGTGTAATACTGTAGCCCTCTCTATCAACTAGTGTAATATTGTAGCCCTCACTATCAACTAGTGTAATACTGTAGCCCTCTCTGTCCCCTAGTGTAATACTGTAGCCCTCTCTGTCAACTAGTGTAATACTGTAGCCCTCTCTGTCAAATAGTGTAATACTGTAGCCCTCTCTGTCAAATAGTGTAATACTGTAGCCCTCTCTGTTCCCTAGTGTAACACTGTAGTCCTCTCTGTCCCTTAGTGTAATACTGCAGCCCTCTCTGTCAACTAGTGTAACACTGTAGTCCTCTCTGTCCCTTAGTGTAATACTGTAGCCCTCTCTGTCAACTAGTGTAATACTGTAGCCCTCTCTGTTCCCTAGTGTAATACTGTAGCCCTCTCTGTTCCCTAGTGTAACACTGTAGTCCTCTCTGTCCCTTAGTGTAATACTGTAGCCCTCTTTGTCAACTAGTGTAATACTGTAGCCCTCTCTGTCCCTTGGTGTAATACTGTAGCCCTCTCTGTCCCCTAGTGTAATACTGTAGCCCTCTCTGTTTCCTAGTGTAATACTGTAGCCCTCTCTGTCCCCTAGCGTAATACTGTAGCACCCTCTCTGTTCCCTAGTGTAATACTGTAGCCCTCTCTGTCCCCTAGTGTAATACTGTAGCCCTCTCTGTTCCCTAGTGTAATACTGTAGCCCTCTCTGTCAACTACTGTAATACTGTAGCCCTCTCTGTTCCCTAGTGTAATACTGTAGCCCTCTCTGTCAACTAGTGTAATACTGTAGCCCTCTCTGTCAACTAGTGTAATACTGTAGCCCTCTCTGTTTCCTAGTGTAATACTGTAGCCCTCTCTATCAACTAGTGTAATATTGTAGCCCTCACTATCAACTAGTGTAATACTGTAGCCCTCTCTGTCCCCTAGTGTAATACTGTAGCCCTCTCTATCAACTAGTGTAATACTGTAGCCCTCTCTGTTCCTTAGTGTAATACTGTAGCCCTCTCTGTTCCCTAGTGTAATACTGTAGCCCTCTCTGTCAAATAGTGTAATACTGTAGCCCTCTCTGTTTCCTAGTGTAATACTGTAGCCCTCTCTGTCCCCTAGTGTAATACTGTAGCCCTCTCTGTCAACTAGTGTAATACTGTAGCCCTCTCTGTTCCCTAGTGTAATACTGTAGCCCTCTCTGTCAACTATTGTAATACTGTAGCCCTCTCTGTTCCCTAGTGTAATACTGTAGCCCTCTCTGTCAACTAGTGTAATACTGTAGCCCTCTCTGTCAACTAGTGTAATACTGTAGCCCTCTCTGTCAACTAGTGTAATACTGTAGCCCTCTCTATCAACTAGTGTAATACTGTACCCCTCTCTGTCAACTAGTGTAATACTGTAAACCTCTCTGTTTCCTAGTGTAATACTGTAGCCCTCTCTGTTCCCTAGTGTAATACTGTAGCCCTCTCTGACAACTAGTGTAATACTGTAGCCCTCTCTGTCAACTAGTGTAATACTGTAGCCCTCTCTGTTCCCTAGTGTAATACTGTAGCCCTCTCTGTTCCCTAGTGTAATACTGTAGCCCTCTCTATCAACTAGTGTAATACTGTAGCCCTCTCTGTTCCCTAGTGTAATACTGTAGCCCTCTCTGTTTCCTAGTGTAATACTGTAGCCCTCTCTGTTCCCTAGTGTAATACTGTAGCCCTCTCTATCAACTAGTGTAATACTGTAGCCCTCTCTGTTCCCTAGTGTAATACTGTAGCCCTCTCTGTTTCCTAGTGTAATACTGTAGCCCTCTCTGTCCCCTAGTGTAATACTGTAGACCTCTCTGTCCCCTAGTGTAATACTGTAGCCCTCTCTGTCCCCTAGTGTAATACTGTAGCCCTCTCTGTCAACTAGTGTAATACTGTAGCCCTCTCTGTCCCCTAGTGTAATACTGCAGCCCTCTCTATCCCCTAGTGTAATACTGTAGCCCTCTCTGTCCCCTAGTGTAATACTGTAGCCTTCTCTGTCCCCTAGTGTAATACTGTAGCCCTCTCTGTTCCCTAGTGTAATACTGTAGCCCTCTCTGTCCCCTAGTGTAATACTGTAGCCCTCTCTGTCAAATAGTGTAATACTGTAGCCCTCTCTATCAACTAGTGTAATACTGTAGCCCTCTCTGTTTCCTAGTGTAATACTGTAGCCCTCTCTGTCAACTAGTGTAATACTGTAGCCCTCTCTGTCAACTAGTGTAATACTGTAGCCCTCTCTGTCCCCTAGTGTAATACTGTAGCCCTCTCTGTCAACTAGTGTAATACTGTAGCCCTCTCTATCAACTAGTGTAATACTGTAGCCCTCTCTGTTTCCTAGTGTAATACTGTAGCCCTCTCTGTTCCCTAGTGTAATACTGTAGCCCTCTTTGTCCCCTAGTGTAATACTGTAGCCCTCTCTGTCCCCTAGTGTAATACTGTAGCCCTCTCTGTCCCCTAGTGTAATACTGTAGCCCTCTCTGTTCCCTAGTGTAATACTGTAGCCCTCTCTGTCCCCTAGTGTAATACTGTAGCCCTCTCTGTCAACTAGTGTAATACTGTAGCCCTCTCTGTCCCCTAGTGTAATACTGTAGCCCTCTCTGTCAACTAGTGTAATACTGTAGCCCTCTCTGTTCCCTAGTGTAATACTTTAGCCCTCTCTGTTCCCTAGTGTAATACTGTAGCCCTCTCTGTCCCCTAGTGTTATACTGTAGCCCTCTCTGTCCCCTAGTGTAATACTGTAGCCCTCTCTGTCCCTTGGTGTAATACTGTAGCCCTCTCTGTCCCCTAGTGTAATACTGTAGCCCTCTCTGTTTCCTAGTGTAATACTGTAGCCCTCTCTGTCCCCTAGTGTAATACTGTAGCCCTCTCTGTTCCCTAGTGTAATACTGTAGCCCTCTCTGTCCCGTAGTGTAATACTGTAGCCCTCTCTGTCAAATAGTGTAATACTGTAGCCCTCTCTGTTCCCTAGTGTAATACTGTAGCCCACTCTATTAACTAGTGTAATACTGTAGCCCTCTCTGTCCCCTAGTGTAATACTGTAGACCTCTCTGTCCCGTAGTGTAATACTGTAGCCCTCTCTGTCCCCTAGTGTAATACTGTAGCCCTCTCTGTCAACTAGTGTAATACTGTAGCCCTCTCTGTCCCCTAAGTGTAATACTGTAGCCCTCTCTGTCAACTAGTGTAATACTGTAGCCCTCTCTGTCCCCTAGTGTAATACTGTAGCCCTCTCTGTCAACTAGTGTAATACTGTAGCCCTCTCTGTCCCCTAGTGTAATACTGTAGCCCTCTCTGTCAACTAGTGTAATACTGTAGCCCTCTCTGTCCCCTAGTGTAATACTGTAGCCCTCTCTGTCAACTAGTGTAATACTGTAGCCCTCTCTGTCAACTAGTGTAATACTGTAGCCCTCTCTGTCCCCTAGTGTAATACTGTAGCCCTCTCTGTCCCCTAGTGTAATACTGTAGCCCTCTCTGTTCCCTAGTGTAATACTGTAGCCCTCTCTGTCCCCTAGTGTAATACTGTAGCCCTCTCTGTCAACTAGTGTAATACTGTAGCCCTCTCTGTCCCCTAGTGTAATACTGTAGCCCTCTCTGTCAACTAGTGTAATACTGTAGCCCTCTCTGTTCCCTAGTGTAATACTGTAGCCCTCTCTGTTCCCTAGTGTAATACTGTATCCCTCTCTGTCCCCTAGTGTAATACTGTAGCCCTCTCTGTCCCCTAGTGTAATACTGTAGCCCTCTCTGTCCCTTGGTGTAATACTGTAGCCCTCTCTGTCCCCTAGTGTAATACTGTAGCCCTCTCTGTTTCCTAGTGTAATACTGTAGCCCTCTCTGTCCCCTAGTGTAATACTGTAGCCCTCTCTGTTCCCTAGTATAATACTGTAGCCCTCTCTGTCCCCTAGTGTAATACTGTAGCCCTCTCTGTCAAATATTGTAATACTGTAGCCCTCTCTGTTCCCTAGTGTAATACTGTAGCCCACTCTATCAACTAGTGTAATACTGTAGCCCTCTCTGTCCCCTAGTGTAATACTGTAGACCTCTCTGTCCCCTAGTGTAATACTGTAGCACTCTCTGTCCCCTAGTGTAATACTGTAGACCTCTCTGTCAACTAGTGTAATACTGTAGCACTCTCTGTCCCCTAGTGTAATACTGTAGGCCTCTCTGTTCCCTAGTGTAATACTGTAGCCCTCTCTGTCAACTAGTGTAATACTGTAGCCCTCTCTGTTCCCTAGTGTAATACTGTAGCCCTCTCTGTCCCTAGTGTAATACTGTAGCCCTCTCTGTCCCCTAGTGTAATACTGTAGCCCTCTCTGTTTCCTAGTGTAATACTGTAGCCCTCTCTGTTTCCTAGTGTAATACTGTAGCCCTCTCTGTTCCCTAGTGTAATACTGTAGCCCTCTCTGTTCCCTAGTGTAATACTGTAGCCCTCTCTGTCAACTAGTGTAATACTGTAGCCCTCTCTGTTCCCTAGTGTAATACTGTAGCCCTCTCTGTCCCTAGTGTAATACTGTAGCCCTCTCTGTCCCCTAGTGTAATACTGTAGCCCTCTCTGTTTCCTAGTGTAATACTGTAGCCCTCTCTGTTTCCTAGTGTAATACTGTAGCCCTCTCTGTTCCCTAGTGTAATACTGTAGCCCTCTCTGTTCCCTAGTGTAATACTGTAGCCCTCTCTATCAACTAGTGTAATACTGTAGCCCTCACTATCAACTAGTGTAATACTGTAGCCCTCTCTGTCCCCTAGTGTAATACTGTAGCCCTCTCTATCAACTAGTGTAATACTGTAGCCCTCTCTGTTCCTTAGTGTAATACTGTAGCCCTCTCTGTTCCCTAGTGTAATACTGTAGCCCTCTCTGTCAAATAGTGTAATACTGTAGCCCTCTCTGTTTCCTAGTGTAGTACTGTAGCCCTCTCTGTCCCCTAGTGTAATACTGTAGCCCTCTCTGTCAACTAGTGTAATACTGTAGCCCTCTCTGTTCCCTAGTGTAATACTGTAGCCCTCTCTGTCAACTTTTGTAATACTGTAGCCCTCTCTGTTTCCTAGTGTAATACTGTAGCCCTCTCTGTTCCCTAGTGTAATACTCTAGCCCTCTCTGTCAAATAGTGTAATACTGTAGCCCTCTCTGTCAAATAGTGTAATACTGTAGCCCTCTCTATCAACTAGTGTAATACTGTAGCCCTCTCTGTTTCCTAGTGTAATACTGTAGCCCTCTCTGTCAACTAGTGTAATACTGTAGCCCTCTCTGTCAACTAGTGTAATACTGTAGCCCTCTCTTTTTCCTAGTGTAATTCTGTAGCCCTCTCTGTTCCCTAGTGTAATACTGTAGCCCTCTCTGTCAACTAGTGTAATACTGTAGCCCTCTCTGTCAACTAGTGTAATACTGTAGCCCTCTCTGTTCCCTAGAGTAATACTGTAGCCCTCTCTGTCCCCTAGTGTAAAACTGTAGCCCTCTCTATCAACTAGTGTAATACTGTAGCCCTCTCTATCAACTAGTGTAATACTGTAGCCCTCTCTGTCCCCTAGTGTAATACTGTAGCCCTCTCTGTTCCCTAGTGTAATACTGTAGCCCTCTCTATCAACTAGTGTAATACTGTAGCCCTCTCTGTTTCCTAGTGTAATTATGTGGCCCTCTCTGTTCCCTAGTGTAATACTGTAGCCCTCTCTGTCCCCTAGTGTAATACTGTAGCCCTCTCTGTCAACTAGTGTAATACTGTAGCCCTCTCTGTCAAATAGTGTAATACTGTAGCCCTCTCTGTCCCCTAGTGTAATACTGTAGCCCTCTCTGTCCCTTAGTGTAATACTGTAGCCCTCTCTGTCCCCTAGTGTAATACTGTAGCCCTCTCTGTTCCCTAGTGTAACACTGTAGTCCTCTCTGTCCCTTAGTGTAATACTGTAGCCCTCTCTGTCAACTAGTGTAATACTGTAGCCCTCTCTGTCCCCTAGTGTAATACTGTAGCCCTCTCTGTCCCTTGGTGTAATACTGTAGCCCTCTCTGTCCCCTAGTGTAATACTGTAGCCCTCTCTGTTTCCTAGTGTAATACTGTAGCCCTCTCTGTCCCCTAGTTTAATACTGTAGCCCTCTCTGTTCCCTAGTGTAATACTGTAGCCCTCTCTGTCCCCTAGTGTAATACTGTAGCCCTCTCTGTTCCCTAGTGTAATACTGTAGCCCTCTCTGTCAACTAGTGTAATACTGTAGCCCACTCTGTCAACTAGTGTAATACTGTAGCCCTCTCTGTCAACTAGTGTAATACTGTAGCCCTCTCTGTTCCCTAGGGTAATACTGTAGCCCTCTCTATCAACTAGTGTAATACTGTAGCCCTCTCTGTTTCATAGTGTAATACTGTAGCCCTCTCTGTTCCCTAGTGTAATACTGTAGCCCTCTCTATCAACTAGTGTAATACTGTAGCCCTCTCTGTTCCCTAGTGTAATACTGTAGCCCTCTCTGTCCCCTAGTGTAATACTGTAGCCCTCTCTGTCCCCTAGTGTAATACTGTAGCCCTCTCTGTCAACTAGTGTAATACTGTAGCCCTCTCTGTCAAATAGTGTAATACTGTAGCCCTCTCTGTCAAATAGTGTAATACTGTAGCCCTCTCTGTTCCCTAGTGTAACACTGTAGTCCTCTCTGTCCCTTAGTGTAATACTGCAGCCCTCTCTGTCAACTAGTGTAACACTGTAGTCCTCTCTGTCCCTTAGTGTAATACTGTAGCCCTCTCTGTCAACTAGTGTAATACTGTAGCCCTCTCTGTTCCCTAGTGTAATACTGTAGCCCTCTCTGTTCCCTAGTGTAACACTGTAGTCCTCTCTGTCCCTTAGTGTAATACTGTAGCCCTCTCTGTCCCTTGGTGTAATACTGTAGCCCTCTCTGTCCCCTAGTGTAATACTGTAGCCCTCTCTGTTTCCTAGTGTAATACTGTAGCCCTCTCTGTCCCCTAGCGTAATACTGTAGCCCTCTCTGTTCCCTAGTGTAATACTGTAGCCCTCTCTGTCCCCTAGTGTAATACTGTAGCCCTCTCTGTTCCCTAGTGTAATACTGTAGCCCTCTCTGTCAACTACTGTAATACTGTAGCCCTCTCTGTTCCCTAGTGTAATACTGTAGCCCTCTCTGTCAACTAGTGTAATACTGTAGCCCTCTCTGTCAACTAGTGTAATACTGTAGCCCTCTCTGTTTCCTAGTGTAATACTGTAGCCCTCTCTATCAACTAGTGTAATATTGTAGCCCTCACTATCAACTAGTGTAATACTGTAGCCCTCTCTGTCCCCTAGTGTAATACTGTAGCCCTCTCTATCAACTAGTGTAATACTGTAGCCCTCTCTGTTCCTTAGTGTAATACTGTAGCCATCTCTGTTCCCTAGTGTAATACTGTAGCCCTCTCTGTGAAATAGTGTAATACTGTAGCCCTCTCTGTTTCCTAGTGTAATACTGTAGCCCTCTCTGTCCCCTAGTGTAATACTGTAGCCCTCTCTGTCAACTATTGTAATACTGTAGCCCTCTCTGTTCCCTAGTGTAATACTGTAGCCCTCTCTTCAACTAGTGTAATACTGTAGCCCTCTCTGTCAACTAGTGTAATACTGTAGCCCTCTCTGTCAACTATTGTAATACTGTAGCCCTCTCTGTTCCCTAGTGTAATACTGTAGCCCTCTCTGTCAACTAGTGTAATACTGTAGCCCTCTCTGTCAACTAGTGTAATACTGTAGCCCTCTCTGTCAACTAGTGTAATACTGTAGCCTTCTCTATCAACTAGTGTAATACTGTACCCCTCTCTGTCAACTAGTGTAATACTGTAGCCCTCTCTGTTTCCTAGTGTAATACTGTAGCCCTCTCTGTTCCCTAGTGTAATACTGTAGCCCTCTCTGACAACTAGTGTAATACTGTAGCCCTCTCTGTCAACTAGTGTAATACTGTAGCCCTCTCTGTTCCCTAGTGTAATACTGTAGCCCTCTCTGTTCCCTAGTGTAATACTGTAGCCCTCTCTATCAACTAGTGTAATACTGTAGCCCTCTCTGTTCCCTAGTGTAATACTGTAGCCCTCTCTGTTTCCTAGTGTAATACTGTAGCCCTCTCTGTTCCCTAGTGTAATACTGTAGCCCTCTCTGTCCCCTAGTGTAATACTGTAGACCTCTCTGTCCCCTAGTGTAATACTGTAGCCCTCTCTGTCCCCTAGTGTAATACTGTAGCCCTCTCTGTCAACTAGTGTAATACTGTAGCCCTCTCTGTCCCCTAGTGTAATACTGTAGCCCTCTCTATTCCCTAGTGTAATACTGTAGCCCTCTCTGTCCCCTAGTGTAATACTGTAGCCTTCTCTGTCCCCTAGTGTAATACTGTAGCCCTCTCTGTTCCCTAGTGTAATACTGTAGCCCTCTCTGTCCCCTAGTGTAATACTGTAGCCCTCTCTGTCAAATAGTGTAATACTGTAGCCCTCTCTATCAACTAGTGTAATACTGTAGCCCTCTCTGTTTCCTAGTGTAATACTGTAGCCCTCTCTGCCAACTAGTGTAATACTGTAGCCCTCTCTGTCAACTAGTGTAATACTGTAGCCCTCTCTGTCCCCTAGTGTAATACTGTAGCCCTCTCTGTCAACTAGTGTAATACTGTAGCCCTCTCTATCAACTAGTGTAATACTGTAGCCCTCTCTGTTTCCTAGTGTAATACTGTAGCCCTCTCTGTTCCCTAGTGTAATACTGTAGCCCTCTTTGTCCCCTAGTGTAATACTGTAGCCCTCTCTGTCCCCTAGTGTAATACTGTAGCCCTCTCTGTCCCCTAGTGTAATACTGTAGCCCTCTCTGTTCCCTAGTGTAATACTGTAGCCCTCTCTGTCCCCTAGTGTAATACTGTAGCCCTCTCTGTCAACTAGTGTAATACTGTAGCCCTCTCTGTCCCCTAGTGTAATACTGTAGCCCTCTCTGTCAACTAGTGTAATACTGTAGCCCTCTCTGTTCCCTAGTGTAATACTGTAGCCCTCTCTGTTCCCTAGTGTAATACTGTAGCCCTCTCTGTCCCCTAGTGTTATACTGTAGCCCTCTCTGTCCCCTAGTGTAATACTGTAGCCCTCTCTGTCCCTTGGTGTAATACTGTAGCCCTCTCTGTCCCCTAGTGTAATACTGTAGCCCTCTCTGTTTCCTAGTGTAATACTGTAGCCCTCTCTGTCAAATAGTGTAATACTGTAGCCCTCTCTGTTCCCTAGTGTAATACTGTAGCCCACTCTATCAACTAGTGTAATACTGTAGCCCTCTCTGTCCCCTAGTGTAATACTGTAGACCTCTCTGTCCCGTAGTGTAATACTGTAGCCCTCTCTGTCCCCTAGTGTAATACTGTAGCCCTCTCTGTCAACTAGTGTAATACTGTAGCCCTCTCTGTCCCCTAGTGTAATACTGTAGCCCTCTCTGTCAACTAGTGTAATACTGTAGCCCTCTCTGTCCCCTAGTGTAATACTGTAGCCCTCTCTGTCAACTAGTGTAATACTGTAGCCCTCTCTGTCCCCTAGTGTAATACTGTAGCCCTCTCTGTCAACTAGTGTAATACTGTAGCCCTCTCTGTCCCCTAGTGTAATACTGTAGCCCTCTCTGTCAACTAGTGTAATACTGTAGCCCTCTCTGTCAACTAGTGTAATACTGTAGCCCTCTCTGTCCCCTAGTGTAATACTGTAGCACTCTCTGTCCCCTAGTGTAATACTGTAGCCCTCTCTGTTCCCTAGTGTAATACTGTAGCCCTCTCTGTCCCCTAGTGTAATACTGTAGCCCTCTCTGTCAACTAGTGTAATACTGTAGCCCTCTCTGTCCCCTAGTGTAATACTGTAGCCCTCTCTGTCAACTAGTGTAATACTGTAGCCCTCTCTGTTCCCTAGTGTAATACTGTAGCCCTCTCTGTTCCCTAGTGTAATACTGTAGCCCTCTCTGTCCCCTAGTGTAATACTGTAGCCCTCTCTGTCCCCTAGTGTAATACTGTAGCCCTCTCTGTCCCTTGGTGTAATACTGTAGCCCTCTCTGTCCCCTAGTGTAATACTGTAGCCCTCTCTGTTTCCTAGTGTAATACTGTAGCCCTCTCTGTCCCCTAGTGTAATACTGTAGCCCTCTCTGTTCCCTAGTATAATACTGTAGCCCTCTCTGTCACCTAGTGTAATACTGTAGCCCTCTCTGTCAAATAGTGTAATACTGTAGCCCTCTCTGTTCCCTAGTGTAATACTGTAGCCCACTCTATCAACTAGTGTAATACTGTAGCCCTCTCTGTCCCCTAGTGTAATCCTGTAGACCTCTCTGTCCCCTAGTGTAATACTGTAGCACTCTCTGTCCCCTAGTGTAATACTGTAGATCTCTCTGTCCCCTAGTGTAATACTGTAGCACTCTCTGTCCCCTAGTGTAATACTGTAGGCCTCTCTGTTCCCTAGTGTAATACTGTAGCCCTCTCTGTCAACTAGTGTAATACTGTAGCCCTCTCTGTTCCCTAGTGTAATACTGTAGCCCTCTCTGTCCCTAGTGTAATACTGTAGCCCTCTCTGTCCCCTAGTGTAATACTGTAGCCCTCTCTGTTTCCTAGTGTAATACTGTAGCCCTCTCTGTTTCCTAGTGTAATACTGTAGCCCTCTCTGTTCCCTAGTGTAATACTGTAGCCCTCTCTGTTCCCTAGTGTAATACTGTAGCCCTCTCTGTCCCGTAGTGTAATACTGTAGCCCTCTCTGTTCCCTAGTGTAATTCTGGAGCCCTCTCTGTCAACTAGTGTAATACTGTAGCCCTCTCTATCAACTAGTGTAATACTGTAGCCCTCTCTGTCCCCTAGTGTAATACTGTAGCCCTCTCTGTCAAATAGTGTAATACTGTAGCCCTCTCTGTCAACTACTGTAATACTGTAGCCCTCTCTGTTCCCTAGTGTAATACTGTAGCCCTCTCTGTCAACTAGTGTAATACTGTAGCCCTCTCTGTCAACTAGTGTAATACTGTAGCCCTCTCTGTTTCCTAGTGTAATACTGTAGCCCTCTCTGTCCCCTAGTGTAATACTGTAGCCCTCCCCTTCCCCTAGTGTAATAATGTAGCCCTCTCTGTCAACTAGTGTAATACTGTAGCCCTCTCTGTCAACTAGTGTAATACTGTAGCCCTCTCTGTCCCCTAGTGTAATACTGTAGCCCTCTCTGTTCCTTAGTGTAATACTGTAGCCCTCTCTGTCCCCTAGTGTAATACTGTAGCCCTCTCTATCAACTAGTGTAATACTGTAGCCCTCTCTGTTCCTTAGTGTAATACTGTAGCCCTCTCTGTTCCCTAGTGTAATACTGTAGCCCTCTCTGTCAACTAGTGTAATACTGTAGCCCTCTCTGTTTCCTAGTGTAATACTGTAGCCCTCTGTGTCCCCTAGTGTAATACTGTAGCCCTCTCTGTCAACTAGTGTAATACTGTAGCCCTCTCTGTTCCCTAGTGTAATACTGTAGCCCTCTCTGTCCCTAGTGTAATACTGTAGCCCTCTTTGTCCCCTAGTGTAATACTGTAGCCCTCTCTGTTTCCTAGTGTAATACTGTAGCCCTCTCTGTTTCCTAGTGTAATACTGTAGCCCTCTCTGTTCCCTATTGTAATACTGTAGCCCTCTCTGTTCCCTAGTGTAATACTGTAGCCCTCTCTGTCCCGTAGTGTAATACTGTAGCCCTCTCTGTTCCCTAGTGTAATTCTGGAGCCCTCTCTGTCAACTAGTGTAATACTGTAGCCCTCTCTATCAACTAGTGTAATACTGTAGCCCTCTCTGTCCCCTAGTGTAATACTGTAGCCCTCTCTGTCAAATAGTGTAATACTGTAGCCCTCTCTGTCAACTACTGTAATACTGTAGCCCTCTCTGTTCCCTAGTGTAATACTGTAGCCCTCTCTGTCAACTAGTGTAATACTGTAGCCCTCTCTGTCAACTAGTGTAATACTGTAGCCCTCTCTGTTTCCTAGTGTAATACTGTAGCCCTCTCTGTCCCCTAGTGTAATACTGTAGCCCTCCCCTTCCCCTAGTGTAATAATGTAGCCCTCTCTGTCAACTAGTGTAATACTGTAGCCCTCTCTGTCAACTAGTGTAATACTGTAGCCCTCTCTGTCCCCTAGTGTAATACTGTAGCCCTCTCTGTTCCTTAGTGTAATACTGTAGCCCTCTCTGTCCCCTAGTGTAATACTGTAGCCCTCTCTATCAACTAGTGTAATACTGTAGCCCTCTCTGTTCCTTAGTGTAATACTGTAGCCCTCTCTGTTCCCTAGTGTAATACTGTAGCCCTCTCTGTCAACTAGTGTAATACTGAAGCCCTCTCTGTATCCTAGTGTAATACTGTAGCCCTCTCTGTCCCCTAGTGTAATACTGTAGCCCTCTCTGTCAACTAGTGTAATACTGTAGCCCTCTCTGTTCCCTAGTATAATACTGTAGCCCTCTCTGTCAACTAGTGTAATACTGTAGCCCTCTCTGTTCCCTAGTGTAATACTGTAGCCCTCTCTGTCAACTAGTGTAATACTGTAGCCCTCTCTGTCAACTAGTGTAATACTGTAGCCCTCTCTGTCAACTAGTGTAATACTGTAGCCCACTCTGTCAACTAGTGTAATACTCTAGCCCTCTCTATCAACTAGTGTAATACTGTAGCCATCTCTGTTTCCTAGTGTAATACTGTAGCCCTCTCTGTTCCCTAGTGTAATACTGTACCCCTCTCTGTCAACTAGTGTAATACTGTAGCCCTCTCTGTTTCCTAGTGTAATACTGTAGCCCTCTCTGTTCCCTAGTGTAATACTGTAGCCCTCTCTGTTCCCTAGTGTAATACTCTAGCCCTCTCTATCAACTAGTGTAATACTGTAGACCTCTCTGTTCCCTAGTGTAATACTGTAGCCCTCTCTGTTTCCTAGTGTAATACTGTAGCCCTCTCTGTTCCCTAGTGTAATACTGTAGCCCTCTCTATCAACTAGTGTAATACTGTAGCCCTCTCTGTTCCCTAGTGTAATACTGTAGCCCTCTCTGTTTCCTAGTGTAATACTGTAGCCCTCTCTGTTCCCTAGTGTAATACTGTAGCCCTCTCTGTCAACTAGTGTAATACTGTAGCCCTCTCTGTTCCCTAGTGTAATACTGTAGCCCTCTCTATCAACTAGTGTAATACTGTAGCCCTCTCGGTCCTCTAGTGTAATACTGTAGCCCTCTCTGTCCCCTAGTGTAATACTGTAGCCCTCTCTGTCAACTAGTGTAATTCTGTAGCCCTCTCTGTCCCCTAGTGTAATACTGTAGCCCTCTCTGTTCCCTAGTGTAATACTGTAGCCCTCTCTGTTCCCTAGTGTAATACTGTAGCCCTCTCTGTCCCCTAGTGTAATACTGTAGCCCTCTCTGTTCCCTAGTGTAATACTGTAGCCCTCTCTGTCCCCTAGTGTAATACTGTAGCCCTCTCTGTCCCCTTGTGTAATACTGTAGCCCTCTCTGTCCCCTAGTGTAATACTGTAGCCCTCTCTGTTCCCTAGTGTAATACTGTAGCCCTCTCTGTTCCCTAGTGTAATACTGTAGCCCTCTCTGTCAACTAGTTTAATACTGTAGCCCTCTCTGTTCCCTAGTGTAATACTGTAGCCCTCTCTATGAACTAGTGTAATACTGTAGCCCTCTCTGTCAACTAGTGTAATACTGTAGCCCTCTCTGTTCCCTAGTGCAATACTGTAGCCCTCTCTGTTTCCTAGTGTAATACTGTAGCCCTCTCTGTTCCCTAGTGTAATACTGTAGCCCTCTCTGTTCCCTAGTGTAATACTGTAGCCCTCTCTGTTCCCTAGTGTAATACTGTAGCCCTCTCTGTTCCCTAGTGTAATACTGTAGCCTTCTCTGTTCCCTAGAGTAATACTGTAGCCCTCTCTGTTTCCTAGTGTAATACTGTAGCCCTCTCTGTTTCCTAGTGTAATACTGTAGCCCTTTCTGTTCCCTAGTGTAATACTGTAGCCCTCTCTGTCAAATAGTGTAATACTGTAGCCCTCTCTGTTCCCTAGTGTAATACTGTAGCCCTCTCTGTTTCCTATTGTAATACTGTAGCCCTCTCTGTTTCCTAGTGTAATACTGTAGCCCTCTCTGTTCCCTAGTGTAATACTGTAGCCCTCTCTGTTACCTAGTGTAATACTGTAGCCCTCTCTGTCAACTAGTGTAATACTGTAGCCCTCTCTATCAACTAGTGTATAACTGTAGTCCTCTCTGTTCCCTAGTGTAATACTGTAGCCCTCTCTGTCAAATAGTGTAATACTGTAGCCCTCTCTATCAACTAGTGTAATACTGTAGCCCTCTCTGTTTCCTAGTGTAATACTGTAGCCCTCTCTGTCAACTAGTGTAATACTGTAGCCCTCTCTGTCAACTAGTGTAATACTGTAGCCCTCTCTGTTCCCTAGTGTAATACTGTAGCCCTCTCTGTCCCCTAGTGTAATACTGTAGCCCTCTCTGTCCCTTGGTGTAATACTGTAGCCCTCTCTGTCCCCTAGTCTAATACTGTAGCCCTCTCTGTTTCCTAGTTTAATACTGTAGCCCTCTCTGTTCCCTAGTGTAATTCTGTAGCCCTCTCTGTCCCCTAGTGTAATACTGTAGCCCTCTCTGTTCCCTAGTGTAATACTGTAGCCCTCTCTGTCAACTAGTGTAATACTGTAGCCCTCTCTGTCAACTAGTGTAATACTGTAGCCCTCTCTGTTCCCTAGTGTAATACTGTAGCCCTCTCTGTCAACTAGTGTAATACTGTAGCCCTCTCTGTCAACTAGTGTAATACTGTAGCCCTCTCTGTCCCCTAGTGTAATACTGTAGCCCTCTCTATCAACTAGTGTAATACTGTAGCCCTCTCTATCAACTAGTGTAATACTGTAGCCCTCTCTATCAACTAGTGTAATACTGTAGCCCTCTCTATCAACTAGTGTAAAACTGTAGCCCTCTCTGTCCCCTAGTGTAATACTGTAGCCCTCTCTGTTCCCTAGTGTAATACTGTAGCCCTCTCTATCAACTAGCGTAATACTGTAGCCCTCTCTGTTTCCTAGTGTAATACTGTAGCCCTCTCTGTTTCCTAGTGTAATACTGTAGCCCTCTCTGTCCCCTAGTCTAATACTGTAGCCCTCTCTGTTTCCTAGTTTAATACTGTAGCCCTCTCTGTTCCCTAGTGTAATACTGTAGCCCTCTCTGTCCCCTAGTGTAATACTGTAGCCCTCTCTGTTCCCTAGTGTAATACTGTAGCCCTCTCTGTCAACTAGTGTAATACTGTAGCCCTCTCTGTCAACTAGTGTAATACTGTAGCCCTCTCTGTTCCCTAGTGTAATACTGTAGCCCTCTCTGTCAACTAGTGTAATACTGTAGCCCTCTCTGTCCCCTAGTGTAATACTGTAGCCCTCTCTATCAACTATTGTAATACTGTAGCCCTCTCTATCAACTAGTGTAATACTGTAGCCCTCTCTGTCCCCTAGTGTAATACTGTAGCCCTCTCTGTTCCCTAGTGTAATACTGTAGCCCTCTCTATCAACTAGTGTAATACTGTAGCCCTCTCTGTTTCCTAGTGTAATACTGTAGCCCTCTCTGTTCCCTAGTGTAATACTGTAGCCCTCTCTATCAACTAGTGTAATACTGTAGCCCTCTCTGTTCCCTAGTGTAATACTGTAGCCCTCTCTGTTTCCTAGTGTAATAATGTAGCCCTCTCTGTCCCCTAGTGTAATACTGTAGCCCTCTCTGTCCCCTAGTGTAATACTGTAGCCCTCTCTGTTCCCTAGTGTAATACTGTAGCCCTCTCTCTCCCCTAGTGTAATACTGTAGCCCTCTCTGTCCCCTAGTGTAATACTGTAGCCTTCTCTGTCAACTAGTGTAATACTGTAGCCCTCTCTGTTCCCTAGTGTAACACTGTAGTCCTCTCTGTCCCTTAGTGTAATACTGTAGCCCTCTCTGTCAACTAGTGTAACACTGTAGTCCTCTCTGTCCCCTAGTGTAATACTGTAGCCCTCTCTGTTCCTGAGTGTAATACTGTAGCCCTCTCTGTCCCCTAGTGTAATACTGTAGCCCTCTCTGTTCCTGAGTGTAATACTGTAGCCCTCTCTGTCCCCTAGTGTAATACTGTAGCCCTCTCTGTCCCTTAGTATAATACTGTAGCCCTCTCTGTCCCCTAGTGTAATACTGTAGCCCTCTCTGTTCCTGAGTGTAATACTGTAGCCCTCTCTGTCCCCTAGTGTAATACTGTAGCCCTCTCTGTCCCTTAGTGTAATACTGTAGCCCTCTCTGTTCCCTAGTGTAATACTGTAGCCCTCTCTGTTTCCTAGTGTAATACTGTAGCCCTCTCTGTTTCCTAGTGTAATACTGTAGCCCTCTCTGTCCCCTAGTCGAATACTGTAGCCCTCTCTGTTTCCTAGTTTAATACTGTAGCCCTCTCTGTTCCCTAGTGTAATTCTGTAGCCCTCTCTGTCCCCTAGTGTAATACTGTAGCCCTCTCTGTTCCCTAGTGTAATACTGTAGCCCTCTCTGTCAACTAGTGTAATACTGTAGCCCTCTCTGTCAACTAGTGTAATACTGTAGCCCTCTCTGTTCCCTAGTGTAATACTGTAGCCCTCTCTGTCAACTAGTGTAATACTGTAGCCCTCTCTGTCAACTAGTGTAATACTGTAGCCCTCTCTGTCCCCTAGTGTAATACTGTAGCCCTCTCTATCAACTAGTGTAATAATGTAGCCCTCTCTATCAACTAGTGTAATACTGTAGCCCTCTCTATCAACTAGTGTAATACTGTAGCCCTCTCTATCAACTAGTGTAAAACTGTAGCCCTCTCTGTCCCCTAGTGTAATACTGTAGCCCTCTCTGTTCCCTAGTGTAATACTGTAGCCCTCTCTATCAACTAGCGTAATACTGTAGCCCTCTCTGTTTCCTAGTGTAATACTGTAGCCCTCTCTGTTTCCTAGTGTAATACTGTAGCCCTCTCTGTCCCCTAGTCTAATACTGTAGCCCTCTCTGTTTCCTAGTTTAATACTGTAGCCCTCTCTGTTCCCTAGTGTAATACTGTAGCCCTCTCTGTCCCCTAGTGTAATACTGTAGCCCTCTCTGTTCCCTAGTGTAATACTGTAGCCCTCTCTGTCAACTAGTGTAATACTGTAGCCCTCTCTGTCAACTAGTGTAATACTGTAGCCCTCTCTGTTCCCTAGTGTAATACTGTAGCCCTCTCTGTCAACTAGTGTAATACTGTAGCCCTCTCTGTCCCCTAGTGTAATACTGTAGCCCTCTCTATCAACTATTGTAATACTGTAGCCCTCTCTATCAACTAGTGTAATACTGTAGCCCTCTCTGTCCCCTAGTGTAATACTGTAGCCCTCTCTGTTCCCTAGTGTAATACTGTAATCCTCTCTATCAACTAGTGTAATACTGTAGCCCTCTCTGTTTCCTAGTGTAATACTGTAGCCCTC
>NC_074670.1:68408652-68576152 GCF_029448725.1 Salvelinus fontinalis
GGGGCCCCACAGGGGTGGGTGCTTAGTCCCCACCTGTACTCCCTGTTCACCCAAGACTGTGTGGCCGCGCACGATTCCAACACCATTATCAAGTTTGCTGACAACAAGACAGCTTGCTGTGGCAATTGCACCGCCCTTCACGACAAAGCGCTACAAAGGGTGGTGTGGACAGCCCAGTACATCACTGGGGCTGAGCTCCCTGACACAGCCTGATCACTGACGGTGAGGAATCAGCCTATATGAACGAGATCAGAGACTTAGCTGTGTGGTGCAAGGTCAACAACCTCTCCCTCAACTTCAGTAAGCCCAAGGAACTGATTGTGGACTATAGGAGAAAGAGGAGAGAGCACACCCCCATCCACAGCGAAAGGGCTGTTGTGGAGTGGGTTGAGAGGTTTAAGTTCCTTTGCATCTACATCACTAAGCACTTAACATGGTCCACACAAACCTGCACAGTGGTGAAGAGGGCACAGCAGCACCACGTCCCCCTCACAAGGCTGAAAAGGTTTGGCATGGGCCCTCAGCTCCTCAAAAGGTTCTACAGCTACACCATTGAGGGCATCTTGACTGGCTGCATTACAGCTTGCTGTGGCAATTGCATCGCCCTTCACCACAAAGCGCTACAAAGGGTGGTGTGGACAGCCCAGTACATCACTGGGGCTGAGCTCCTTGACATCCAGGACCCCTATAACCTATAACAGGCATTGTCAGAGGAAGGCCCGATTACCAAAGACTCCAGCCACCCAAGCCATAGACTGTTCACTCTGCTACCCTCCGGCAAACGGTACCAGAGCATCGGGTCTCGGACAAACAAGCTCTGAGACAGCTTCTACCCCCAAGCCATAAGACTGCTAAATAGCCAGACTGCTAAATAGTAAAGTAATGGTACCCAGACTATCTGCACTGACCCTACGCATTACTCACTAGACTTTATGTACACACCAGATACACACTCACTAAGACACACTACACTATCACTCCCACACCAAACACACACACTCATACTGACACAACACATACATACATACATACATACATACATACATACATACATACATACATACATACATACATACATACATACATACATACATACATACACACACACATACACACATACACACACGCACACTCACACACAATTGTATACTCATCATATGCCGTTGATACTCTGTTCTTGTCACGTTCCTGACCTGTTTTCTGTTTAGTTTTGTGTGTTAGTTGGTCAGGATGTGAGTTTGGGTGGGCATTCTATGTTGTCTGTTTCTATGTTGGTTTAGGGTTGCCTGGTATGGCTCTCAATTGGAGGCAGGTGTTTGGCGTTCCTCTAATTGAGAGTCATATTTAGGTAGGCGGTTCACAGTGTTTGTTTGTGGGTGGTTGTCTCCTGTGTCCGTGTCAATGTTTGCACCATACGGGACTGTATACGGTTTGTTCGTTTCATGTAGTCTGTTCCTGTTCATTTCGTTCTTCACGTTGTATGTAAGTTCGTCGTTCAGGACTGTCTACTTTCGTTTTGTTATTTTGTTAGTTTATAGTGAAGTTCGTGTTTTCGTCTTGTCTTTAATAAATCATTATGTCTTCACAATCCGCTGCGCCTTGGTTCCCTCAATACTCCTCCTTTTCGGTTGAAGAGGAGGAGGACTAAACGTTACAGAACCACCCACCAATCCAGAGCCAAGCAGCGGTTTAAACGGAGTAAGGGACAGCGCAAGAAGGAGGAATGGACTTGGGACGATGTATTGGACGGTAAAGGTTGCTACACATGGGAGGAGATCCTGGCTGGAAGGGATCGCCTCCCATGGGAACAGGTGGAGGCACTGAGGAGAGCAGAGGCTACTGGAGTAAAGAACCGGAGTTATGAGGGGACGCGTCTTGCACGGAAGCCCGAAAAGCCCGTGAGTAATTCCCTAAAATTTCTTGGGGGGGGGCTAAGGGGTTGTGGGCCAAGGGCAGGTAGGAGACCTGCGCCCACTTCCCAGGCTAACCGTGGAGAGCGGGAGTACGGGCAGACACCGTGTTACGCAGTAGAGCGCACGGTGTCTCCTGTACGTGTGCATAGCCCAGTGCGGGTTATTCCACCTCCCCGCACTGGTAGGGCTAGATTGGGCATTGAGCCAGGTGTCATGAGGCCGGCTCAACGCGTCTGGTCTCCAGTGCGTCTCCTCGGGCCGGCATACATGGCACCTGCCTTACGCATGGTTTCCCCGGTTCGCCTGCATAGCCCAGTGCGGGCTATTCCACCTCGCCGCACTGGCAGGGCGACCGGGAGCATTCAACCAGGTAAGGTTGGGCAGGCTCAATGCTCAAGAGAGCCAGTACGCCTCCACGGTCCGGTATTTCCGGCACCACCTCCCCGCCCCAGCCTAGTACCTACAGTGTATACACTACGCACTAGGCTACCAGTGCGTATCCTGAGCCCTGTTCCTCCTCCACGCACTCTCCCTGTAGTGCGTGTATCTAGCCCGGTGCCTCCAGTTCCGGTCCCACGCACTAAGCTACCAGTGCGTCTCCAGAGCCCTGAACCCACTGTATCTTCTCCCCCTACTAATCCTGATGTGCTTGTCCTCAGCCCGGTGTCACCAGTGCCGGTACCACGCATCAGGGATAGAGTAGGCTTTGAGAATACAGTGTGCCCTGTCCCTGCTCCCCGCACTAGTAGGAAGGTGCTTATCATTAGCACGGTGCCTCCAGTTCCGGCACCACGCACCAGGTCTACAGTGCGCCATATCCGGCCAGAGCCATCCGTCTCCCCAGCGCCATCTGAGCCATCCGTCTCCCCAGCGCCATCTGAGCCATCCGTCTCCCCAGCGCCATCTGAGCCATCCGTCTCCCCAGCGCCATCTGAGCCATCCGTCTGCCAGGAGCCTGCAAAGCCGCCCGTCTGCCATGAGCCTGCAAAGCCGCCCGTCTGCCATGAGCCTACAGAGCCGTCAGCCAGACAGGAGCCGCTAGAGCCATCAGCCAGACAGGAGCCGCTAGAGCCGTCAGCCAGACAGGATCTGCCAGAGCCGCCAACCAGACAGGATCTGCCAGAGCCGCCAACCAGACAGGATCTGCCAGAGCCGCCAACCAGACAGGATCTGCCAGAGCCGCCAACCAGACAGGATCTGCCAGAGCCGCCAACCAGACAGGATCTGCCAGAGCCGCCAGCGAGCCATGAGCAGCCAGAGCCGTCAGAGCGCCATGAGCAGCCAGAGCCGTCAGAGCGCCATGAGCAGCCAGAGCCGTCAAAGAGCCATGTGCAGCCAGAGCCGTCAGTGAGCCATGAGCAGCCAGAGCCGTCAGAGAGCCATGAGCAGCCAGAGCCGTCAGAGCGCCATGAGCGTCGTGAGCCGTCAGCCTGCCATGAGCGTCGAGAGCCGTCAGCCTGCCATGAGCGTCGAGAGCCGTCAGCCTGCCATGAGCGTCGAGAGCCGTCAGCCTGCCATGAGCGTCGAGAGCCGTCAGCCTGCCATGAGCGTCGAGAGCCGTCAGCCTGCCATGAGCGTCGAGAGCTGTCAGCCTGCCATGAGCGTCGAGAGCCGTCAGCCAGCCATGAGCATCGAGAGTCGTCAGTCAGCCATGAGCTGCCCTTCAGCCTGAAAAGGCTGGATACCCAGAACTGCCCATCAGTCCAGAGCTGTCTCTCTGTCCGGAGCTGCCTTTCAGTCCGGAGTTGCCCCTCTATCCTAATCTCCCTCTCTATCTTCATCTATCTCTATAGTCTTATCTATCCCTCTATCTTGATTTATCTCTCTGTCCTGGTGTTATCTTTATTTAATATATTATTAAGAGAATTGTGTGGGGGAAGAAAGAGGGTGGACATTCTTTGTGGGAGGAAGTTAGGATGGATTATGGTGGGGTGGGAACCGCGCCCGGAGCCTGAGCCACCACCGTGGTTAGATGCCCACCCAGACCCTCCCCTAGACTTTGTGCTGGTGCGTCCGGAGTTCGCACCTTGTGGGGGGGGTACTGTCACGTTCCTGACCTGTTTTCTGTTTAGTTTTGTGTGTTAGTTGGTCAGGACGTGAGTTTGGGTGGGCATTCTATGTTGTCTGTTTCTATGTTGGTTTAGGGTTGCCTGGTATGGCTCTCAATTGGAGGCAGGTGTTTGGCGTTCCTCTAATTGAGAGTCATATTTAGGTAGGCGGTTCACAGTGTTTGTTTGTGGGTGGTTGTCTCCTGTGTCCGTGTCAATGTTTGCACCATACGGGACTGTATACGGTTTGTTCGTTTCATGTAGTCTGTTCCTGTTCATTTCGTTCTTCACGTTGTATGTAAGTTCGTCGTTCAGGACTGTCTACTTTCGTTTTGTTATTTTGTTAGTTTATAGTGAAGTTCGTGTTTTCGTCTTGTCTTTAATAAATCATTATGTCTTCACAATCCGCTGCGCCTTGGTTCCCTCAATACTCCTCCTTTTCGGTTGAAGAGGAGGAGGACTATCGTTACAGTTCTTTATTTTACTTGTATTATTGTCTATCCTGATGCCTAGTCCCTTTACCCTGCCTTCATGTACATATCTACCTCAAATACCTTATTATTATCTATCCTGATAACTAGTCCCTTTACCCTGCCTTCACGTACATATCTACCTCAAATACCTTATTATTATCTATGCTGATGCCTAGTCCCTTTACCCTGCCTTCATGTACATGTCTACCTCAAATACCTTATTATTATCTATCCTGATGCCTAGTCCCTTTACCCTGCCTTCATGTACATATCTACCTCAAATACCTTATTATTATCTATCCTGATGCCTAGTCACTTTACCCTGCCTTCATGTACATGTCTACCTCAAATACCTTATTATTATCTATCCTGATGCCTAGTCCCTTTACCCTGCCTTCATGTACATATCTACCTCAAATACCTTATTATTATCTATCCTGATGCCTAGTCCCTTTACCCTGCCTTCATGTACATATCTACCTCAAATACCTTATTATTATATATCCTGATGCCTAGTCACTTTACCCTGCCTTCATGTACATATCTACCTCAAATACCTTATTATTATCTATCCTGATGTCTAGTCACTTTACCCTGCCTTCATGTACATATCTACCTCAAATAACTTAGAATTATCTATCCTGATGTCTAGTCACTTTACCCTGCCTTCATGTACATATCTACCTCAAATACCTTATTATTATCTATCCTGATGTCTAGTCCCTTTACCCTGCCTTCATGTACATGTCTACCTCAAATACCTTATTAATATCTATCCTGATGCCTAGTCACTTTACCCTGCCTTCATGTACATATCTACCTCAAATACCTTATTATTATCTCTCCTGATGCCTAGTCACTATACCCTGCCTTCATGTACATGTCTACCTCAAATACCTTATTACTATCGATCCTGATGCCTAGTCACTTTACCATGCCTTCATGTACATATCTACCTCAAATACCTTATTATTATCTCTCCTGATGCCTAGTCACTTTACCATGCCTTCATGTACATGTCTACCTCAAATACCTTATTATTATCTATGCTGATGCCTAGTCCCTTTACCCTGCCTTCATGTACATATCTACCTCTGCACATTGATCTGGTACTGGTACTCCCTGTCTATAGCTCCATTCTTTTGTATTTTATTTAATTCCTTTTGTGTTAGTTACTATTTTAAATTGTATCATTCTTTTTTATAAACTGCATCGTTGGGAAATGTTCGTAAGCAAGCATTTCACTGTAAAGTCTACACCAGTTGTATTCGGCACTTGTAACAGGTGCGCTGAGAGTCGGGAAGCAAATACAGGGAGTGAGTGTTTTAATAAATAAAGAAAACAATAAACACAAACCACAACCAGCGCACAGACATGAAAACAAAGTCAATAACACCTGCAGAAAGAACCAAGGGGAGTGACAGATATAGGGAAGATAATCAAGGTGGTGATGGAGTCCAGGTGAGTGTCATGAGGCGCTGGTGCGCTTGACGATGGTGACAGGTGTGCGGGATAATCAGCAGCCTGATGACCTAGAAGCCTGAGAGGGAGTATACGTGACAGCACTTGTGATAAGTAAAATGTCATGTGATTTGAAAGAGTGGGACTGATTCTCTATTATTTTGACATTCACTTCAACAAACAGTATAAAGATATTGGGGCGACATAATAGGTGATCAGGTGACTTCACAATTATTGTACTGACATTCCCTCTTTAATCCCTAGTTCTTTAAAAGGATTATATCTCCGTCGTCTCTATTATTTCCATGGATTTTCTATTTTTTTCTTTTAAACTTCCACAATCGAATTTGTCCAATAGGACACTCGCATCAGGAAGTGAGAGCCGTCACCTGGGAGACCAATCACATTGAGTCGCAGCAAGGCAGGGAACAATAGGGCGTAGAGGCTGCAATGTGAGGCGCTCTCACGCTGGCTTGTTCAAGCCTCTTCAGAAATGACATTCACATTGTTCATGTGTTTTTATCTTTTCTTCCCTCCTGGAGACACATTGTCGGGTCTTAACCTCACAGTGCAGAAAAACCAGTCAAGTCGCAGACAGATAAAGAGGGAATGAATGCTCTATGCTATAGCAGACAGGCTCCGTATAGTATGGAAGCTCACGCTGCTCAGAGGTAAAAGCTATCTGCTCGCTACAGGTTCAAAGAGTGGCAAGACCCCACTTTTTGTCTTTCATTGAATTGTGTTTTTTTTAGGAGGCACGGACAGGAGCACCAATCATGTACTCTGGAAAGATTCCATTCCAAGGCCACACCAACCATATCTGCATTTGACTTTTGAATTCTCAGCGTTCAGAGGGTTTTTGCTGTTGAGTGTCATGTCCTTTTCTGTGTGTTTTCTCTGGAGGGGAGACAGGGAATTAGGGGGACAGAAAGACACAGATGGTCTGAGACTAAAAGGGAGAAAATGCTATAGAATCCATTTTGTTTTTACACTGTTTGGCTTTCCCCTTCTCCCCCACACTGACTCTTGTTTAGAAAAATACAGATGTTCCAATCTAATGAGGGTCTTTCTCACGCTGGCATTTCGCTCAGCCTCAGGGTGATGGTATTTCTAATTACCCGACTGTGACAACACACTCCGCATCCATCAAACCTGACAATAGAACCAGGTGGGTTTGTGAGAACCCAGTCAGCTTTGATATTTCACTGAATTCTAACATGCTTCATAGACTGCTTCTACTTTATCCCGGCCTTCTCAAGCACGCACACACACACCATGGGGAGTAAATGGGCTCTGGTTGCCATAGAAACAGTTGAGTCCCTCAATATCCATCCCAAACCTTTCAGAGAAATGGGCATTTGTCTCATTTTTCATATCTGTGTGTGTGTGTGTGTCTCGCACTCGCTCGTTGTGTGTGTGTGTGTGTGTGTGTCTCGCACTCTCTCGTTGTGTGTCTCTCAAATCAAATAACATTTTATTGGTCACATACACATGATTAGCAGATGTTAATGTGAGTGTAGCGAAATGCTTGTGTTTCCAGTTCAGACAGTGCAGGAATATCTAACAAGTAATCTAACAAATTCACAATGACTACCTTATACACACAATGTAAGGGGATGGAATAAGAATATGTAAATATAAATATATGGATGGGCGATGGGCGTGCGGCATAGGCAAGATGCAATAGATGGTGTAAAATACAGTATATACATATGAGATGAGTAATGTAGGATATGTAAACATTATTAAAGTGCCATAATTTAAAGTGACTAGTGATGCCGTTATTAAATCCATTTATTAAAGTGGCCAGTGATTTGAGTCTGTATGTTGGCAGCAGCCTCTCAATGTTAGTGATGCCTGTTTAAGTCTGATGGCCTTGAGATAGAAGCTGTTTTTCAGTCTCTCGGTCCCAGCTTTGATGCAACTGTACTGACCTCGCCTTCTGGATGGTAGTGGGGTGAACAGGCAGTGGCTCAGGTGATTGTTGTCCTTGATGAACTTTTCGGCCTTCCTGTGACATCGGGTGCTGTAGGTGTCGTGGAGGGCAGGTAGCTTTCCCCCGATGATGCGTTGTGCAGTCCGCACCACCCTCTGGAGATCCTTGAGGTTGAGCGCGGTGAAGTTGCCATACCAGGTGGTGATACAGCCTGACAGGATGCTATCGATTGTGCATCTCTAAAAGTTTGTGAGGGTTTTAGTTGACAAGCCACATTTCATCAGCCTCCGGAGGTTGAAGAGGCGCTGTTGCATCTTCTTCACCACAATTCTGTGTGGGTGGACCTTTTCAGTTTGTCAGTGATGTGTTTGCATCACTTCTCCACTAAAGTCCTGTCAATGTGGATAGGGGGGTGCTCCCTCTGCTGTTTCCTGAAGTCCACAATCATCTCCTTTGTTTTGTTGACGTTGAGTGAGAGGTTATTTTCCTGACACCACACTCCGAGGGCCCTCACCTCCTCCATGTAGGCTGCCTCGTCGTTGTTGGTCTATCACTGTAGTGCCATCTGTAAACTTGATGCTTGATGTAAACTTGAAACTTGATGATTGAGTTGGAGGCGTGCATGGCCACGCAGTCGTGGGTGAACAGGGAGTACAAGAGAGGGCTGTGAACGCACCCTTGTGGTGCCCCAGTGTTGAGGATCAGCGGGGTGGAGATGTTGTTTCCTACCAGGACCCAGTAGCACAGGGTCGGGTTGAGACCCAGGGTCTCAAGCTTAACGATGAGTTTGGAGGGTACTATGGTGTTGAATGCTGAGCTGTAGTCAATGAACAGCATTCTTACATAGGTATTCCTCTTGTCCAGATGGGATAGGGCAGTGTGCAGTGTGATGGCGATTGCATCGTCTGTGGACCTACTGGGGATGAAAACAAATTGGAGTGGGTCTAGGGTATCAGGTAAGGGGGAGGTGATATGATCCTTGATTAGTCTCTCAAAGCACTTTATGATGACAGATGTGAGTGCTACTGGGCGATAGTAATTTAGTTCAGTTACCTAAGACTTCTTGGGTACAGAAACAATGGTGGCAATCTTGAAGCATGTGGGGACAGCAGACTGGGATAGGGATTGATTGTATATGTCTGTAAACACACCAGCCAGCTGTTCTGAGCTTGCTTTGAGGACACGGCTAGGGATGCCGTCTGGGCCGGCAGCCTTGCGAGGGTTAACACGTTTAAACTTTTTACTCACATAGGCCACGGAGAAGGAGAGCCCACAATCTTTGGTAGCGGGCCGTGTCGGTGGCACTGTATTGTCCTCAAAGCAAGCAAAGAAGTTGCCTTGTGGATGGAATAACTACACAGTTTGTATTCGGTCATGTTTTCAGTAGCCTTGTCATGATTGAATGCGATGGTTCGAACTTTCAGTTTTGTGCGAATGCTGACATCAATCCATAGTTTCTTGTTAGGGAAGGTTTTAATAGTCACAGTGGGTACAACACCTCCAATGCACTTCCTAAATAACTCACTCACAGTCAGCGTATACGTCGATGTTATTGTCTGAGGCTACCCGGAACATATCCCAGTCCACGTGATCGAAGCAGTCTGAAGCGTGGAATCAGATTGGTCAGACCAGCGTTGGATAGACCTAAGCACGGGCGCTTCCTGTTTTAGTTTCTGCTTATAGGAGGAGAGCAACAAGATGGAGTCATGGTCAGATTTGCTGAAGGGGGGGTGGGGGAGGGCCTTGTATGCATCGCGGATGTTAGAGTAGCAGTGGTCCAGTGTTTTGTTCGAGTGGGTATTACAATCAATGTGCTGGTAGAATTTAGGTAGCCTTGTTCTCAAATTAGCTTTGTTAAAATCCCCAGCTACAATAAACGCAGCCTCAGGATATATGGTTTCTAGTTTACATAGAGTCCAGTGAAATTATTTCAGGGCCGTTCAGAGCCGGTATCGTATCTGCTTGGGGGGGGGGGGGGGGGGGGGGGGGGGGTATACACGGATGTGACTATAATCTAAGAGATTTCCCTTGGGAGATAATGCAGTCAGCATTTGATTGTAAAGAATTCTAGGTCAGGTGAACAAATGGACTTGAGTTCCTGTATGTTGTTATGATTACACCATGAGTAGTTAATAGTAAAGGATCACAAAACTTACGGTTCGGATCACGGTTTTGAGTGACGGATTGGATAATTTTTCGGATCAGCAACAAAAGGGAGACAAATATAACTTTGCTTTCCATTTATTATTTAAAGAACACTTAAAGCAAGGAACTTTTCAATGTTTAAATAAAATCTTAAAATAAAATATTCAATACTCAATTGTTAAATTAAAGTGCAATATGAGGCCTTCCTCCTTTGAACAATAGTGAATGAAAAAAATTTCCTGTGTCCACGTCATCAAAAAAAGTTAAAAGAAACAAGAAAAAGCAGACCTGAGTTTATAACTTCAAATTATTTTTCTAAAAGATGAGGATGTCTACATTGTCTGGGGAGAGGGTGGACCTCTTTACAGTCACTATGTTCCCTGCTGTGGAGAACACCCTCTCGCTAGGTGCTGAAGTGCCAGGCATAGCCAGGTAGCGTCTTGCCATCATGCCATCATCAATGTGAGGGTATTTACACTCATTGCTTTTCCACCGTGCCAGTGTATCATCATCCACTGGAATGCAGCTTGCTGCCTTGTGGGATGCCATTTCACACCGGTTACACTGGCAAACGTCTTGCCTGTGTCCTTGCTCGCAAAGGTCTCCCCGAAAAGCTCCTTCATGGACGAAATATTTTGTGGAGGAGATGCCTCTGAGTCTGTTCCTGTCGGCTCTGCGGCTTGACCCTGCAGAAACAATTACTTGATCTATTAAACTAACAATTTATTTATTTTCATATTTCATAGAACTATAATTGTGGCAGTAACATTTAATAAAAATCCATTATTATTCCAAATTAAAAATGGATGATTCTAACAGCAATAGCATAGACTAAGATTAGACTGTAGTATATTTAATTCACTCTAATTATTTTTTTTACCTCTTCAGTGGCCACAATCTCAGTGGTGAGATCACAGTATGTCCTCCGGCGTAGGGCAGCGTCTAGGTTAAACAGGGACTTGAACCTCGGATCCAGTGCAGTAGATCTATGAAGGTAGTCCTGTACATTAGGGGGTTCAGGTCCTCTCTAATGGCAGCCTTGACATCTCTAGTGATGGTGCTGTCTTCCTCACTTGGGGCTATGGATTGTAGAATCCTTGTTTTCAGAGGTAGGATCATGGACACAGACAGTGCAGTTTCAGTGCTCAATAGGGTTGTAACCGTTTTGAGGGGTTTGAGCACCTGGAGGACCTCCTCTGACACTTTCACGTCATCATCAGACAATCTTCCTCTTTCTCTCTCTGTGTCTCTGAGAACGTGTGTCTCTCTCTCTCTCACACTCTCTCTCTCTCTCTCTCTCTCTCAAACACACGTTCTCAGACACCAGTGCAAAGACACCAGTTTCCGTACACAAACACCACCTCCAGACATAAATCTGAGCCAATATCTGCAGTGGCCCCCAGCCACCCACAGTGATCCTAAAGAGAGGTTTTCATGGTATGGAATTCAATGTCTAACTATCAGGGGAGGAAAAGAGAGACATTTCCTTCAACTTGTGATTTAAATCAGGATTCTTGAAGACAGAAGCCCCGCGCCAGGGTCTGGCATAGGGAGTTAGCCCTCTCCGGACCACATACACCCCCTGACATGGGGATTCCAGCCCCATCTCTATCACTTTACTGTCTACACCTTACCACAGTTCTGGTAATCAAAAAATACTTTAGTCTCGGATACACTAAAAGACGTTGGAAAACATCTCACATTTAGTGATCACCATTCATGACATATTTAGTCTTGCTGTCCTAACAGTGCACATATTTAGTCTTGCTGTCCTAACAGTGCACATATTTAGTCTTGCTGTCCTAACAGTGCACATATTTGACAACTTGGTTAAGATATGGAATCACACAACACAAGATTCTGGGACTGAGACAAACCTGTTTCATCCTCCTGCACTGTTGCTCACAAATAGAGCATATTTTAATACCAGAAAAGTGTATTCTTCAATTGATTGAGATAAACATTAGGCCTACAAATGAATTGTGTTAATTTCAATGTTTTTTGAAGGAACAGTAGAAAATCACTGCTTTCTAATGATTGCCACTTTATTGCTAATTTCCCGATATTGAATTATACTCTCTTAACGGAATATGGGCATATCTGACATTGGCTTTGAACGCATGGTGCAGTTTATAGTAGGTTTTTCAAATAAATGTTTAATTACATACACTGTAAAAAAATACAACTTAGAAAAGTCAATGTAGCTTAAATATCCAAGTTATCTGGACTTAAAATGTATAGATGCAATGATTCACCTACCATAGAGCAAGGTGCCGCTAGTTAATTCCATCCTACAATCTACAACAAGAACTTAATCTGAGAATATAATTAATACCATGTGTAGATGCGATAGTGATTAGATCATTTTGGTCGTATATCAAAACCACATGTTAATGCATGGTGTAACAAGTCCTGATAAATTAACTTCCCTAAGGATCTGCACACCTTTCAGATTAATTTGAAAATGTATTTGTGTTATAATATTCATAGGTAGTTGGTGTTTTCTTGGTGTTGGCGAAAATGTAGTCCATCATCAGGAACATTGTCACAGATATTGCACCCTGAATAAATGACTAAAACTACCAAATCCTAGACTTGATGTTGTTTCCCATATAAATGCAGGTTAATCCTTCATCATAAATGCACGTTAATGCTTCATCCTCAATGCAGGTTAATCCTTCGTCATAAATACAGTTTAACCGTTCATCATTGGCTAAGGAAGTGTTAGAAATACCTTGAAAGTAGATGTATTCCATTATACTATGTTCTTGTCTGGTTGATGATGAGTGATTATAATGTGAGAGGAGAAACAAGGGAATAGCTAAAGAGTAATTTTGTAATAAAACAATTAAACCAAAGGGGTCATCTACATCTGGCATTTACGGTGCTTGCATAAAGTATTCAGACCCCTTGACTTTTTACACATTTTGTTACGTTATGGCCTTATTCTAAAATTGATTAAATAATACATTTTCCTCATCAATCTACACACAATAACTCATAATGACAAAGCAAAAACAGGTTTTTAGAAATGTTTGCAAATATATTAAAAATAAAAAACAAATACCTTATTTACAAAGGTATTCAGACTCTTTGTTATGAGACTAGAAATTGAGCTCAGGTGCATCCCGTTTCCATTGATTATCCTTGAGATGTTTATACGACTTCATTGGAGTCCACCTGTACTAAATTCAATTGATTGGACATGATTTGGAAAGGCACACATGTGTCTATATAAGGTTCCACAGTTGACAGTGCATGTCAGAGCAAAAACCAAGCCAGGAGGTCGAAGGAATTGTCCGTAGAACTCCGAGACAGGATTGTGTCGAGGCACAGATCAGGGGAAGGGTACCATAAACAATTTCTGCAGCATTGAAGGTACCCAAGAACACAGTGGCCTCCATCATTATTAAATGAAAGAAGTTTTAAAGCTGGCCGCCCGGCCAAACTGAGCAATCAGGGAGAGAAAGGCCTTGGTCAGGGAGGTGACTAACAACCCGATGGTCACTCTGACAGAGCTCCAGAGTTCCTCTGTGGAGATGGGAAAACCTTCCAGAAGGACAACCATCTCTGCAGCACTCCACAAACCAGGCCTTTATGGTAGAGTGGCCAGACGGAAGCCACTCCTCAGTAAAAGGCACATGACAGTCCACTTTGAGTTTGCTAAAAGGCACCTAAAGGACTCTCAGGCCATGAGAAACAAGATTCTCTTGTCTGATGAAACCAAGATTGAACTCTTTGGCCTGAATGGCAAGCGTCACATCTGGAGAAAACCTGGCACCATCCCTACGGTGAAGCATGACGGTGGCAGCATCATGCTGTGGGAATGTTTTTCTGTGAGACTAGTCAGGATCGAGGGAAAGATGAACGGAGCAAAGTACCGAGAGATCCTTGATGAAAACCTGTTCCAGAGCGCTCAGGACCTCAGACTGGGGGGGGGGCGAAGATTCACCTTCCAACCGGACAACGACCCTAAGAGCACAGCCAGGACAACGCAGGAGTGGCTTCATGACAAGTCTCTGAATGTCCTTGAGGAGCCCAGCCAGAGCCCGGACTTGAACCCGATCGAACATCTCTGAAGAGACCTGAAAATAGCTGTGCAGTGATGCTCCCCATCCAACCCGACAGAGCTTGAGAGGATCTGCAGAGAATGATGGGAGAAACTACCAAAATACAGGTGTGACAAGCTTGAAGCGTCATACTCAAGAAGACTCAAGGCTGTAATCGCTATTAAAGGTTCTTCAACAAATTATTGAGTAAAAGGTCTGAAGTCTTATGCAAATGTGATATTTCAGTTTTTCTTTTTATTTAAAATTTCCAAAAAATGCTTTCTCATTGTGGGGTATTGAGTGTAGATTGATGGGGAGGGGGGGACTATCGAATCCATTTTAGAATAAGGCTGTAACTTAACAAAATGTGGAAAAAGTCAAGGGGTCTGAATACTTTCCGAATGCACTGTATATGGAACTTTTACATTTTCAGCAACATGATCTTACCATTTTCTGATTATGGTTAAGTGCATCCCCCTGGTATTATAATGTGTCTCCTGTCTCCACATTTTGTCCGTATCTTTTGGGTTTAAGGGAAAGCAATATATGGGGGCAATATTTTGGCATATTGACATATTTACCCTAATACGGACATCCCCAGTGATTGACCCTAACTGCAGTGAGACCACAGAGGTGAACTGCATGGCCTTCAAAATTACAGCACTCCCTTCCCTGAGTTTTATCAGGTGCATAAAGACTCTATCCATCTCCACAGTTCTGAATAATCTGTTTTGATTAATATGGTTTTGACATGAAGAAAATATGCAGAGGGAAGATCTAGCATAGAATTCTGATTATCTCTCAAAACGTTCACACACCCTTCCCCTCTCTCTCTTCCTCCATCTTTCTCATTCTTTCTCTCTCTCTCTGATTTGTAAGGAGAGAGATCTACACATCCCGACAAGATGTCAATCTCAGTTTCAGCTCAGCAATCACGGACAAAAATTTTGTTTCTCTGTGATTGCACCGGGATGGGTTTCAAAAGGATTCCCGCCGGGTGAAATTAGCCTAACTGCTGGGAGACAAACTTGAGATCACAGAGCCAGGAAAGTAAGCTTCTTCCCTGAACTACACCGTCAGAACACAGTCTTTCAGAGTAGTGCAGAGTTAGTTTCATGTCGTCTTAAAGGCCCACTCTAGTCTTATTTCAAAACAATGCTCTGAGCTTTCCAATGTTTGTTGTACAATGGTTTGAGTCAGGAAATCATTATTTAAGTTATAATATGATTTACTTTGTGTTCAATTTCCAAAATGTCTGACTTTTGAAAAGTTGAAGAACTTTTAATGCCAAATGGACATAAGTTGAAGTAACTAATAGTCCTTGACATGGGGATGTTCCTAAAACATATTGCTTTTATAAAGCTTGTTTTTGAATGACTAGAGAGTCCAGCTGTATGGCTGTGTGAGGAGCTCTCCATGGAGCTGACTAGAGAGCCCAGCTGTATGGCTGTGTGAGGAGCTCTCCATGGAGCTGACTAGAGAGCCCAGCTGTATGGCTGGGTGAGGAGCTCTCCATGGACCTGACTAAAAAGCCCAGCTGTATGGCTGGGTGAGGAGCTCTCCATGGAACTGACTAGAGAGTCCAGCTGTATGGCTGTGTGAGGAGCTCTCCATGGAGCTGACTAAAGAGCCCAGCTGTATGGCTGGGTGAGGAGCTCTCCATGGAACTGACTAGAGAGCCCAGCTGTATGGCTGGGTGAGGAGCGCTCCATGGAACTGACTACAGAGTCTGGAACTGACTAGAGAGTCCAGCTGTATGGCTGGGTGAGGAGCTCTCCATGGAACTGACTAGAGAGCCCAGCTGTATGGCTGGGTGAGGAGCTCTCCATGGAACTGACTAGAGAGTCCAGCTGTATGGCTGTGTGAGGAGCTCTCCATGGAGCTGACTAAAGAGCCCAGCTGTATGGCTGGGTGAGGAGCTCTCCATGGAACTGACTAGAGAGCCCAGCTGTATGGCTGGGTGAGGAGCTCTCCATGGAACTGACTACAGAGTCTGGAACTGACTAGAGAGTCCAGCTGTATGGCTGGGTGAGGAGCTCTCCATGGAACTGACTAGAGAGCCCAGCTGTCTTTCGGATGGGACGTTAAACGGGGGTCCTGACTCTCTGAGGTCATTAAAGATCCCATGGCACTTATCGTAAGAGTAGGGGTGTTAACCCCGGTGTCCTGGCTAAATTCCCAATCTGGCCCTCAAACCATCATGGTCACCTAATAATCCCCAGTTTACAATTGGCTCATTCATCCCCCTCCTCTCCCCTGTAACTATTCCCCAGGTCGTTGCTGCAAATGAGAACGTGTTCTCAGTCAATTTACCTGGTAAAATAACGGTAAAATAAAAAAAATAAAAAAAAGTATGGCTGGGTGAGGAGCTCTCCATGGAACTGACTAGAGAGTCCAGCTGTATGGCTGGGTGAGGAGCTCTCAATGGAACTGACCAGACGCAGGAGCACAGATGAAATCGTATATGACGTACATCATTGTCCATTCTTGTCCATCAAAATAACACCTCATCACTACTTTTTGCATACCGTTTGAGTGTTTTGTCAGTATATCACCTACCTTGTCATTCATCCAACAACAAATGACTCTCTGACACTAAATCTCAATGTGGCTAGGACCTGAGGGGGTTCTGTCCATGATAATGATATGTAAAATCTATAGTCCTGTTTATACTATGCGCTAACATGGGTTCTGTGTCCTGATCTTATCCACATTCTGATTGTGCCCACATTTTTAGACAGGTGTAGACGATTATAGGACACATTGTGACAGTCGGGGACACATTCTACAATGTAAACAAATCTGGACAGTAGAAACCATTTAAATCATCAGTATCCTGCCCTCTAAAATCATTGACAGGTGGAACCATTGACTTATGGCATCAATATTTGTCTAAAAATAAATAAACATTATTTTAAAATCAAGTGATTAGGATATAGGGGGGGGAACCAGCAAATCCTTTCACAATTCAGACACAGTGGATGGATAAGGTTATGAAGTGTGGTCTCTAAGTTATGAATGGTAAAGTCTCTCAACAACTTCTCTCTTCCCCAACATCACAGTACTGAGCCGATACCATCTCCAACATGACCTGAAATAACTGCTCAGAAAACACCAGGGATTTGTGTCTGTCATGTTAGCCCCTTGCTCTCTGTCGCTCTCCATTGGCAACACCTCAACAGAGACAGAGCTGTGGCTGGGGGAGGTGGGAAGAGAGGGAGGGGACAGAGGGACCTGGCGTTAATGCAGCACTGGATGTGCCAGGTCCTGACTGTCAGTAGGCAGGTGTGTGTGTATAGTCGAGCGGTGTGGCTGGAGGTGGGCCGGGGAGGCTGGCACGGTGTGCTAAATGAGCGGAGATGGATAGTGATTGCTGTGCCCTGATCCAGAACATCCCCCAGGGTAGCCCGACCTGCCAGGCAGAAATTAAATAACTTCACCGGGTGATGGATGAGGATCCGGCCCTGACCCAAACCTCCGCCAACCCCTACCTCACTTCTCTCCTCTCCACATATCTCCATCCCCTCTTCTCCCCCCTCTCCCCACGCCTCAGCCACACACTCACCCTCTCCTCATCCAAATGTCGCCCCACCCTACTCCAACCTCCTACCTATTCGCTTGACATTGGTTATCACTGATGGACAAGAAGCAGGGGGGCGGTGGAGTAAATTTGCCAGGGGAGTAAATTGCATTATAAAGGGGAAGTTTGATTCACTGAGTTCTTCCTGCTCGGGAAGATCAATCCATTAGTGCATGTTTCCCTCCATCAGTTCCGACCCATTAATCAACCAACCATCCTGGACAGCAAGGCCCCACTTAACTCTGTCCAATTGGCTGACTCCGATCAGGGGTCTAGATGCTTCACTTCCTTTTTCTTTTAAAATGTTAGCTTGTTCCATTTCCTGGATGTGTCAGATTAGCAGAGATTGAACCCCAGCTGTTGAACTGTGGCGGTCTGAGTGGATCTGGACCAGGCAGGACCCCAGCTGTTGAACTGTGGCGGTCTGAGTGGATCTGGACCAGTCAGGTCACTGTTGATGGTACTCGGCTGTTTGCAGTAACTTCTTTGTTGTTGTAATATCCCAAATGGACATGGCAGTTTCACCAAATACC
Source organism: Salvelinus fontinalis (assembly GCF_029448725.1). Classification (NCBI taxonomy): domain Eukaryota; kingdom Metazoa; phylum Chordata; class Actinopteri; order Salmoniformes; family Salmonidae; genus Salvelinus; species Salvelinus fontinalis. The sequence continues at coordinate 68,426,791 of NC_074670.1, forward strand.
TTCTTTGTTGTTGTAATAACCCAAATGGACATGGCAGTTTCACCAAATACCTTCTTTGTTGTTGTAATAACCCAAATGGACATGGCAGTTTCACCAAACACCTTCTTTGTTGTTGTAATAACCCAAATGGACATGGCAGTTTCACCAAACACCTTCTTTGTTGTTGTAATAACCCAAATGGACATGGCAGTTTCACCAAATACCTTCTTTGTTGTTGTAATATCACAAATGGACATGGCAGTTTCACCAAACACCTTCTTTGTTGTTGTAATATCACAAATGGACATGGCAGTTTCACCAAACACCTTCTTTGTTGTTGTAATATCACAAATGGACATGGCAGTTTCACCAAATACCTTCTTTGCTGTTGTAATATCCCAAATGGACATGGCAGTTTCACCAAATACCTTCTTTGTTGTTGTAATATCCCAAATGGACATGGCAGTTTCACCAAATACCTTCTTTGTTGTTGTAATAACCCAAATGGACATGACAGTTTCACCAAATACCTTCTTTGTTGTTGTAATATCCCAAATGGACATGGCAGTTTCACCAAACACCTTCTTTGTTGTTGTAATATCCCAAATGGACATGGCAGTTTCACCAAATACCTTCTTTGCTGTTGTAATAACCCAAATGGACATGGCAGTTTCACCAAACACCTTCTTTGTTGTTGTAATAACCCAAATGGACATGGCAGTTTCACCAAACACCTTCTTTGTTGTTGTAATATCCCAAATGGACATGGCAGTTTCACCAAATACCTTCTTTGCTGTTGTAATAACCCAAATGGACATGGCAGTTTCACCAAATACCTTCTTTGTTGTTGTAATAACCCAAATGGACATGGCAGTTTCACCAAATACCATCTTTGTTGTTGTAATAACCCAAATGGACATGGCAGTTTCACCAAACACCTTCTTTGTTGTTGTAATAACCCAAATGGACATGGCAGTTTCACCAAACACCTTCTTTGTTGTTGTAATAACCCAAATGGACATGGCAGTTTCACCAAATACCTTCTTTGTTGTTGTAATAACCCAAATGGACATGGCAGTTTCACCAAACACCTTCTTTGTTGTTGTAATATCCCAAACTTACATAGCAGTTTCACCAAATGCCAATTCTAACACTTCTCTGTCTGACTAGCTGGGATATCAGAGGGATATCTTCACACACTGGTTGACTGTGTACAGTACAGTAGTACTACCAGAAGATAGGAGTTTTTCCTCAGTTTTCCCAGGTCACATGGTCTTGTACTTCATTAATCTCCTATTATTACTGTACAATCAAAACAACACACGCTCCTTTGCCAGCTTGAGGGGCAATTACATTTGAATTCCATTAATTAAGGAGATCCACCTATAAAATAGTGAGAGAGAGAAATGATCAGTTACCTAATAAAATGTCATATCATCCTTGGAATGGACTCCATAACCCTTCATTGGGTTAGCGTCATCTACATCTGAATACAGTACATCTGAATGCACTGACCCTAATGTAGATGGGTCAGTCCATTCAGAGGATGATATGACATTTTAACATGCCAGAGGCAAGACACTATGCTTTTGTTAAACATTTTACTGTAGCAAAAGTACCTGTAACCACTATTCATCTATTTGCCATCCAATATTACTAGCACTGACGTGATTATCCTAATGCTAAAATGTTTTAATATACTAGCAAGTATTTATGGACTGTCCCAGGGTGAAACTCACTAAACAGCTGACACAATTCATCTTGGTAGTTAAAATACAACATTGGTGTCAAAGCTCCCCCTTCTAATTCCCCAAAACGAATAATCAGGAGCTGACAAGATGGCGTCGACAAACATGGTCGCCCTGTTTCTAGGGCCTGGCCAACTTTGCAGCATTTTATTTTTTGTGTTATTGCTTAGTTTTTTTTGTTGCTCAGAACGTTTCTTGCATTATTACCTACTGTAATGAATACTCAGGGAGAAAAAGGTGTGGATTCACACGCAGAGCGCGGCAGGTGTTTATTTCGCCTTCACAGAAGGCAGGAATCGAGGTCACAGGCAGGCAATGGTCATACATAGGTAGGCAAACAGGTAGGTGAATCAAAACTAGAACTGAAGGCTATAACAGGTTCTCACAAACGAGCTAGGAAAAGGCTTAGTAGAGTCAAAACGAACAACACCTCACAAAGGCACAAACAGAATGAACTGAACTAAATAAGGAGCTGATGAGACCAGGTGAGAAACCAACACAGGTGAAATCAATTAACAAAAATGAAAGACAGGGCTATGTTCAAGAACACAACGAAACAGAACACAAGGTTGACTAAGAAAATAAATACAGAACCTTATACCTACAGCTGAAAAAAACTTTGGGATTTTAGATTGACGGTCACCTTCTTGAGTTGGATCCTTTGTTTGGACTCCCTGGGGCAATTCCATTCATCCCAGGGGCTACTCCAAGACGCCATCGACAGAGAAGAGGAATAAGGGATGGGCTTCTGCTCCGACTCAGGAGGCATGCATATCATCCACAGCTTCCGAGTACATTACTTGCTAATGTTCAGTCCCCTGGATAATAAAGCAGACGAGCTCAGTGTGGGGATGTTCTTCCAAAGAGACATCAGGGACTGTAACATACTCTGTTTCACGGAACCATGTCTCTCTCCAGATATACTGTCCCCGGACAGGAAGAAAGACCTCTCCGGCAAAAGAAAGGTGGAGATGTGTGTTTTATGATTAACTACTCATGGTGTGATTGTGGTAATGTACAGGAACTCAAGTCCCTAGACTACCTCATCATCAAATGCCGACCACATTACCTCCCAAGATAATTCTCTTCAGTCTTCGTCACAGCCGTGCATATTCCCCCCCCCAAGTCGACACCGCATATGTCTCTCAAGGAACTACACTTGACTTTGTGAAAACTGGAAACCATATATCCTGATGCCACATTTATTGTAGCTGGGGACTTTATTATTAAAGGAAATCTGAAGACAACACTACCGAAGTTCTATCAACACATCTCCTGTGCTACTTAGAGTAGAAATGCTCTCTATACCATTTCTACTCCCCCTTCCGGGACGGCTACCTCTCCTGCCCACGCCTCCATTCTGCTCCTCCCCTCCTATTGGAAGAAACTTAAACAGAAATGACCCATGATAAGGACTGTTCAACGTTGGTCTGACCTATCGGAATCTATGTTTCAAGATTGTTTGGTCATGCGTGCTGGGATATGTTTCGTGTTGCCTCTGAGAATAGTATTGACGTATACACTGACTGGGTGACTGAGTTCATCAGGAAGTGCATAGAGGATGTTGTTCCCACTGTGACATTTAGAATTTATCCAAACCAAAAACTGTGGATAGATGGTAGCATTCGTGCAAAACTGAAAGAGTGAACCACCACATTTAATCATAGCAAGGTGATTGGGAACATAGATGAATAGTGACAGTCTAGCTATGCCCTCAGTAAGGCAATCAAACAGGCATAGCGACAGTACAGGGACAAAGTGAATTCGCAGTTCAGCAGCTCAGACACAAGCATTCTTACAATTGTTAAATAGTCACCCCTAGCCGGCCTCCGCCCGCCCGCCCAGTACTGCCCCACGTACATACTGATTGAACACTGGTCACTTTAATCATTTTTACATACTGTTTTACCCACTTGATATGTATATACTGTATTCTAGTCAAGGTTCATCCTATACTTAATGCTGCTATACACAGCTTTTCTATTCATACACTGTCCATACACACCATCATATACATTTTATATCCAGACTCTGACATTGCTCGTTGTGATATTTGATAATTCCTTTATTTTTATTTGTGTGTATTGTTTTGTGTTGTTAGGTATTACTGCACTACTGGAGATAGAAACATAAGAATTGCACTGCACCTACGATAACATCTACTAAATATGTGTACAGGACCAATGAAATTTGATTTGATATGATATGAGGAGTACTACCGGGTCAATTAGCAGCAATTGAGTAAGCAGTGACAAACAGTCACCAAAATGTGATCATTTCTCTCAAGGAAGTGGGTTTGTGTGATAAAAAACACACCGACACATACAGTACCTTGCAAAAGTATTCATCCCCCTTGGCGTTTTTCATATTTTGTTGCATTACAACCTGTAATTTAAATTGATTTTTACTTGGATTTCATGTAATGGATATTCACAAAATAGTTCAAATTGGTGAAGTGAAATTAAAAAATATCAAAAACTTTAAACATCTCACGGAGCACCATTAAATCCATTATTAAAAAATGGAAAGAATAAAACTGCCAAGAGAGGGCCACCCACCAAAACTCACAGACCAGGCAAGGAGTGGCTCCGTAAGAAGGCAACTAAGGAGTGAGAAGCATCTCAAGGTCCTGGAGTGGCCTAGCCAGTCTCCAGACCTGAACCCAATAGAAAATCTTTGGAGGGAGCTGAAAGTCCGTATTGCCCAGCGATAGCCCCGAAACCTGAAGGATCTGGAGGTCCCTGCTGTGGTGTGTGCAAACCTGGTCAAGAACTACAGGAAACGTATGATCTCTGTAATTGCAAACAACGTTTTCTGTACCAAATATTAAGTTCTGTTTTTCTGATGTATCAAATACTTATGTCATGCAATAAAATGCAAATGAATTACTTAAAAATCATACAATATGATTTTCTGGATTTTTGTTTTAGATTCCGTCTCTCACAGTTGAAGTGTACCTATGATAAAATGACAGACCTCTACATGCTTTGTAAGTAGGAAAACCTGCAAAATCGGCAGTGTATCGAATACTTGTTCTCCCCACTGTATGTTTTTAAGGATGTGCGTATGACCACAAACTTTTCTATGGAAAAGAAAAACACCCCAAAACATATCTGTATTCAAACTGCTGCCACTCGCAGATTACAAGTCCTACCCGCCCTCTGCCACCCCTACCTGCCAACCTGCTTGCCAATTCCTCTCATGACTCTAGCTGCATTTCCACTTCTTTCTATATATTTTCAAAAAGACACAAACTGCACTTCCCATAGCAACGTTCCACTCTAAACTACCCTGGGGAGAGTCTGGGCTCAAAAAATACGGTCTCAGGTCTACAACAAAGGGTTCCTTTTCAGCCATTAATCCAAGGTCCTCCTCATTTTCAAATGCTTAACAGCTTTTAACAGAGATGGGAGTGAACAAGCAGCGAAGCAGTAACTCAGAGGAAAATAATGATCACATGGTCAAGCATTGATCCCACACCCTGTCACACCCTTTCAAAATCACACATCCACTGTAGTATTCTCTAATTTGCCAGTTGGTGACATTACCTTTTCACACACCTTGACTTTTTCCACAAAATACTCTGTAATGTCAAAGTGGAAGAAAAATTCTAACATTTTCAACAACAACAAAAAAACACTAATAGATCTTGATTAGATAAGTATTCAACCCTCTGAGACAATACATGTTAGAATCTCCTTTGACAGCAATTACAGCTGTGAGTCTTTCTAGGAAAGTCTAAGAGCTTTGCACACATGGATTGTATAATATTTTAACATTATTATTTAAAAAATCCTTCAAGCTCTGTCAAGTTGGTTGTTGATCATGGCTAGACAGCCATTTTCAAGTTTTGCCATATATTTTTTAAGACAATTTAAGTCAAAATTAACTAGGCCATTCGGGAACATTCAATGTTGTCTTGGTAATTAACTCCAGTGTATATTTGGCCTTGTGTTTAATGTCATTGTCCTGCTGAAAGGTGAATTTGTCTCCCAATGTCTGTTGGAAAGCCCTGATGAAGACAGCTTGGCTGTTGAAACGTTGGTTATTAAATTATTGCATCTGAGCTCCTAGAGTGTGAGGCTCTCCTTTTCTTTTTCAAGTGTTCTACTCCACTAACCAGCACCTCGCCTCCAGGAAAGCAGACTGAACCAGGTTTTCCGCTAGGATTTTGCCTGTGCTTAGCTAGATTCCATTTATTTTTATCCTAAATAAAACTACATAGTCCTTGTCAATGACTAGCATACCCATAACATGATGCAGCCTCCACCATGCTTGAAAATATGAAATGGCACTCAGTAATGTGTTGGGTTGTATTTTCCCCAAACATAACGCTTTGTATTCAGGACATAAAGTTAATTTCTTTGCCACATTTTTAGCAGTTTTACTTTAGTGCCTTATTGCAAACAGAATGTCTGTACAGGCTTCTTTCTTTGCACTGTCAATTAGGTAACTACAACATTTACTCCTGAACTTACTTAGGCTTCCTTCCCATAAAGAGGTTGAGGACTTATTGACTCAAGACATTTCAGATTTTTTTTTTTATGAATTGTAACATTTTTGAAAAACATAATTCCACGTTGACAGTATGGGGTATTGTGTGTAGGCCAGCGACAAAAAAATCTAAAGGTATTCCATTTTAAACTCAGGCTGTAACACAACAAAACGTGGAAAAAGTCAAGGGGTGTGAATACTTGCTGAAGGCAATGTACACTGAGGTATCCATTTGCGAGAACATTATGCAAACCACTAACCTGTTGAGAGAGATTGATCAACATGCTGTGTGCTATAGGTGACGTAAAGGTAATGTATGGACCACTATTACACCATCAGACCCCCTCTAGCTTTCTTGCAACTTAAGTGATCCTTCCCAAGTGATTAGTTGAAGTACAGTGCATTCGGAAAGTATTCAGACTGCTTCATTTTTCACGTTACAGCCCTATTCTAAAATGGATTGGAAAATGGAACATCAACTCAATGTTTCCAAACTTGTAACTTCACTTGTGAACTGTTTTCAATCATTTTCTTCCTCTCATTTTGTTCTCAAACACTGCCACTTCCTGTGGGCCTAGCTACCTTATAGGGAGAAAACCGTGACTGTGAGAAAGTAAGATGATAGGAAGGGAAAGAGGAGGGAAAGCAGGGTATGCTATACCACTTTCTGTGTGCAAGCATCCTGTCTCAGTGCCACTCTGACAACAGACATATAGAATGCTCAAAATGTATGCAACCAACCGATGCAGGACTCTACCCTAAGGCAGGGTTTCCCAAACTCGGTCCTGGGGTCCCCCTTGGTGCACGTTGTGGTTTTTGCCTTAGCTGATTCAAATAACCACCTCATCGCCAAGCTTTAATCATTTGAATCAGCTGTGTAGTGCTAGGGCAAAAAAAAGTGTTCGATGCCATGTCAGGGACTTTGGAAAAGCAGGAGCTGTGAAAATAGTGGCCACAATCACTGTAATTAACACAGGTGTCAATATGGAAGAACACCTGCTCTATCAACTCCTGGCTGTTGAAGTTGGCAACCTCCTGGCCCTGGGGTCAGCAGCAGCGCAATGGTCGTTCATCAGAAATGGTGAGTGGATGCAGATGGCTGGGAAACAACACTGTTAATTGTGGAAACGGCAGATGGGAAAATGTATAGCAAAACCAAAACTTTAAACCAATCACGAAACGACGACATATAAGAAACCGGTTCTGTCCAGTGAACCGTTACACCTCTAGCATAGAGTCTGAAACCCTATCAATGACTATTGTTGTCACCACCACCCCGTTCTCCCTGGCGTGTGCTTGAGGTGCTCTGCCATGGCACCCTTGATATCTTGATCGGTGCCTTCAGGTCCCACTTCTTTACTGCACCTGCAACATAAACAGGAAAGTATACACTCAGGAGAGCAGACATTTTAAATTAATGGCTTGAATTATTGCTGTTATAAAGAAGCAGGATGTTATAAAATACAACTTTATCAACCAAATTTATTCAAAATAACCTTTTTTACATAAGTATTCAGAGCCTTTGCTAGGAGACTCGAAATTTAACTCAGGTGCATTCTGTTTACATTGATCATCCTTGATGTTTCTATGACTTGATTGGAGTCCACCTGTGCTAAATTAAATTGATTGGACATAATTTGGGAAGGCACACACCTGTCTATATAAGGTTCCACAGTTGACAGTGCATGTCAGAGCAAAAACCAAGCCTTGAGGTTGAAGGAATTGTCCGTAGAGCTCCGAGACGGGATTTTGTCGAGGCACAGATCTGGGGAAGGTTACCAAAACATTTCTTCAGAATTTAAGGTCCCCAAGAACACAGTGGCATTTATCATTCTTAAATGGAAGAAGTTTGGAACCACCAAGACTCTTCCTAGAGCTGGCTGCCCATCCAAACTGAGCAATCAGGGGAGGAGGGCCTTGGTCAGGGAGGTGACCAAGACCCTGATGGTCACTCTGACAGTGCTCCAGAGTTCCTCTGTGGAGATGGGAGAACCTTCCAGAAATACAACCATCTCTGCAGCACTCCACCAATCAGGCCTTAATGGCAGAGTGGCCAGACAGAAGCCACTCCTCAGTAAAAAGGCCCATGACAGCCCGCTTGGAGTTTGCCAAAAGGCCCCTGAAGGACTCTCAGACCGTGAAAAACAAGATTCTCTGGTCTGATGAAACCAAGATTGGGCCTGAATGCCAAGCGTCTTGTCTGATGGAAACCAGGCACCGCTCATCACCTGGCCAATACTAATTTCCTTGATGAAAACCTGCTCCAGAGTGCACAGGAACGCAGACTGGGGCGAAGGTTCACCTTCCTACAGAACAAATTCCCTGTCTTAGGTCAGTTAGGATCACCACTTTATTTTAAGAATGTGAAATGTCAGAAAATTAGCAGAGAGAATGATTTATTTCAGCTTTTATTTCTTTCATCACATTCCCAGTGGGTCAGAAGTTTACATACACTCAATTAGTATTTGGTAGCATTGCCTTTAAATTGTTTAACTTGGGTCAAACGTTTCAGGTAGCCTTCCACAAGCTCCCCACAATAGGTTGGGTGAATTTTGGCCCATTCCTCCTGACAGAGCTGGTGTAACTGAGTCAGGTTTGTAGGTCTCCTTGCTCGCACATGCTTTTTCAGTTCTGGACATACATTTTCTATAGGATTGAGGTCAGGGCTTTGTGATGGCCACTCCAATACCTTGACTTTGTTGTCTTTAAGCCATTTTTGCACAAATTTGAAAGTATGCTTGGGGTCATTGTCTATTTGGAAGACCCATTTGCGACCAAACTTGAACATCCTGACTGATGTCTTGAGATGTTGCTTCAATATATCCACATCATTTTCCCCCCTCATGATGCCATCTATTTTGTGAAGTGCACCACCAGTCCCTCCTAGAGCAAAGCACCCCCACAACATGATGCTGCCACCCCCGTGCTTCACTGTTGGGATTGTGTTCTTCCGCTTGTAAGCCTGCCCCTTTTTCCTTCCAGACCACAGTCTGGCTTTTTTATGGCGGTTTTGGAGCAGTGGCTTCTTCCTTGCCGAGCGGCCTTTCAGGTTATGTCGATATAGGACTCGTTTTACTGTGGATATAGATACTTTTGTACCTGTTTCCTCCATTATCTTCACAAGGTCCTTTGCTGTTGTTCTGGGATTGATTTGCACTTTTTGCACCAAAGTACGATCATCTCTAAGAGACAGAACGCGTCTCCTTCCTGAGCAGTATGACGGCTGCGTGGTCCCATGGTGTTTATACTTGCGTAATATTGTTTGTACAGATGAACGTGGTACCTTCAGGCATTTGGAAATTGCTCCCAAGGATGAACCAGACTTGTGGAGGTTTACAAATTTTTTTCTGAGGTCTTGGCTAATTATTTTTGATTTTCCCATGATGTCAAGCAGAGGCACTGACTTTGAAGGTAGGCCTTGAAAGACATCCACAGGTACACCTCCAATTGACTCAAATTATTATTAGTCTATCTATTATTAGTCTATCAGAAGCTTCTTAAAGCCATGACAATTTTCTGGAATTCTCCAAGCTGTTTAAAGGCACAGTCAACTTAGTGTATGTAATCTTCTGCCCACTGGAATTGTGATACAGTGAATTATAAGTGAAATAATCTGTCTGTAAACAATTGTTGGAAAAATTACTAGTGTCATACACAAAGTAGATGTCCTAACTGACTTGTGAAGACTATAGTTTGTTAACAAGAAATTTGTGGAGTGGTGGAAAAATGACTTTTAATGACTCCAACCTAAGTGTATGTAAACTTCTGACTTCAACTGTATATATATATATATATATATATATATATATATATATATATATATATATATATATATATATATATATATAAAGGTAAAATCCATATTAATCCAAATGCCGAAGTATTTAAATGCGGGCACACGTTCGATTGGAGAACCATCTAATGAGTGAGCAGTTCACCTGAAACATTCTTACGGTAGTTTAAAAACAGCATTTGTTTTTACCGTATTAAGAACAAGTTTTAAATCAGCAAGGGATTCCTGCATAGATATAAAAGTATTTTTGACACAGCCAGGTCAACAGTCAGGGCAATAGCATACATAATAGTATCATCTGCATAGAGATGAAGTTTACAATTGACCAATGGTGTTTATATAACAATATTGTGAAGAGAACAGGTCCGTAAATCGATCCCTGTGGTACACCTTTATATACTTCAAGAAATGCAGACCTAACCCCATCAATCACAGTGGCCTGAGTTCTGTCACTAAGATAATCATGAAACCATGAACAGGTGTCAGAGCTCAGGCCTATCGAGGACAACTTATTCAATAAAATAGCCTGATAAACAGTATCAAAAGCTTTTGACAGGTCCACTAACGAAGCAGCACATTTCATTTGAGTGTCTAAAGCATTGACAAGATCATCAACAACTAAAGTGGTTGCTGTAATAGTGCTATGGCCAGGCCTAAACCCTGATTGGTTTACATGAAAAATAAATTTCTCAGATAGAAAACATTTACCATGGATTCAAATGTCTTCGGTAGACAAGAAAGCCTTGAGTGAGGGTCTATGAATGACACTGTATGAGTTGTATGTGTGTTGTATGTGTGAGGGTGGTATGGGTGACGGTGTATCACTTTCTGCATGCCTGCTTTGTGTGGAAGTATATCCATGTGTACTTATTGAATGTGATAGCCTGGAACAACAAGATGATAGCCTGGAACATTGACATGATTATTGAAGAGATACAGCCAGCTGGGAGAATGGCCTCACTGATACACACTCCCCTGGTCAATATTGCAGGGATCAATAATGAAAACAAGCACTGGAAGGACCTGCTGTTCTAGCCATGCTTTAGACCCCCGGAGCTAGTGTGTGTGCATGCGTGTGTCTCTGAAAGAGAGAGAGAGACTGTGTGTTTATCCTTTAATGTTACATGGGTGTTAAAGGCGATTTATAACCAACATTGAAGATCTGTAAAGAAAATAAATGTGTGACCTCTGAATTGATTCAGTTCTGTTTTCAAGGCTTGTGCGTAGACCTATAAACGCACCCAGATTTTATTTATTTCTCTCATGAACACATACACAAGTACACACCCTCTTCCCCCTCCTGCCCCCTGCTCTCGCTCTCCACATTTCTGAAAGTCCTCACACGGGGGATGTGGCATTGTTGGCCCCTGCGTGTTGCTTTATTTTGATGGTTGTTTAAGGCTTTAATTGGTGCCCGAACTTGGGGGCAGAGTGGAGCAGCAGGCAGGGAGGAGGGTGGAGCAGCAGGCAGGGAGGAGGGTGGAGCAGTAGGGGGGGGTGGAGCAGTAGGCAGAGAGGAGGGTGGAGCAGTAGGCAGGGAGGAGGGTGGAGCAGCAGGCAGGGAGGAGGGTGGAGCAGCAGGCTGGGAGGAGGGTGGAGCATTAGGCAGGGAGGAGGGTGGAGCAGTAGGCAGGGAGGAGGGTGGAGCAGCAGGCAGGGAGGAGGGTGGAGCAGCAGGCAGGGAGGAGGGTGGAGCAGCAGACTGGGAGGAAGGTGGAGCAGCAGGCAGGGAGGAGGGTGGAGCAGCAGGCAGGGAGGAGGGTGGAGCAGCCGGCAGGGAGGAGGGTGGAGCATTAGGCAGGGAGGAGGGTGGAGCAGCAGGCAGGGAGGAGGGTGGAGCAGCAGGCAGGGAGGAGGGTGGAGCAGTAGGCAAGGACACAACACATGTCAGCCATCTTTACCTTCACTGCTCTTATGAGGTAGAGAGGGGGGGGGGGTGGAAATGGGGGAGGCACAGAGAGATGGCAGGGGGAGAGAGTGCAAGAGAGAGTGGTAAATAAAAGAGAGAGGGGGTTACAGAGACAGAAAGAGAGAGAGGGGTGGGGAATGAGAATGAACAGAGGCTGGAGTTGGAATTAACAAATGCTCCTATTGTAAAGAAAGCTTGTATCAAGGGGGCAATGTGCTTTCCGATTGTTTAGGGCCCCAATTAACCAGCAAAGCTACAGCATTAATTAGCTTTTGTGTGTGTAGGAGAGTTGATTCAGCACAAAACTGGCACACAAGTGGGAATGTATGTTACTTAGTGACTGCTAAACTGCCTGCTCGTCATAGCAATGGAAGAGGTCATTTCAGTAGTGACAATCATGGGCTGCAATCACATTGCTTGTTACAATAGCATTGACTGAAATGTGTATCTAAGGAAGACATTTGCACAAACCATGTTCAGCCTTTAACAGTTAGTCTTCAACAACCCTTTCAGATTGTTAGCCAATGTTAATAAATATATGAAGCTGACATTTGCTGAGACTTTCTTGTTGAACGGACTTAGTTTCTATTGTGAAGCCATCAGGTATATGGTGTTGATCAGATCGCAATGTCTAAGCCAGTCACAGCCGTCACAGTATAGTGTGTAACTGGTCTTCCCTTCTCGCCAAACCTTCTCGCCAAACCTAAAGAAAGTCATGACTTTGATTTCACTGGGTCTCCTACAGAGCGAAGGTTAATCACGAAGCCCTTTGTTTGCCCCCCTTCTCTCTCTCTCCTTCATCCGATTATTCCTCTCTAACCTTATTGCCTTTCCCCTCACTTTTCTTTTTCCATCCTCATATTGACTACTACATCCCATCCTCTTTTTCGCCATCTCATCCTACTATCCCCTCTTGTTTTACATGTAGCTAAGCACATAGCTTAGTAAAAGAGAATGTGCAAACAAGTGACTCTGCTGAGTGCTGAGGTAATTACAATGGAAAACATAAGTTGTTCACTATCCACCCTTGCAGGTCACCCACAATCGGCAATGGATAAACCTGCACATCCTCGCCTCACACTTGCTTTTCACCTCTCTTTTTTCTCTGCAATCCAAAAGGTCTACATTAGTGTAACCATGGGCCATACTGCAACATTATATTTTGTTCAGCATAATAGCTGCAACAACCGTATGAAAATACATGTTTAATATTCTTCTTTGTGTATCAGATATTTTTGCTTCACAAGAAATCACCTATTTGCTTGCTTGATATTACTCCTGCTTGCATTATGCCAAAAACATTGTATGCTTTGACCAAGGAAATTATGCCTCAGAGGTGTTTCAAGGGAGTTACTTTTATAGGGAAGGTGGTTCTGAAGGGCCACAGTGCCCCCTGATGGACAGTAATGAAAAAGGACTTGATTCTCACCGACTTCATCGACGCCCTCTGTACTCTGCAAAGCACAGCCTTTTTATGTCGACATTGGCTGGGGAGGGGGGGGGGTTCTACTAAGCGATATGGAATTGTTTTAAGAAGGTCATACTGTGAACCATTTTGCTATTTGATTTGGAATTTTAAGATCCCTTGAAGAATCAAAACAATATGTAAAAACAGATAGTCACCCCCCAGAAAATCTAAAGGAAGTTTGTTTTGAAGTTTATGTCATATATCTGAGAGATATCAGATATATGACACACACTTCAAAAGGAATTTTATTTTTGGCACTAAGTCTCCGTATACAATATGCTTCCATACATTTATTAAACTGTTTCACTGGGCGACCTTCAGACGTGTCTTGTGAGGCCTAATAACCAACATGTATGTATTCGTGAGAGTCTCACCTTTCCACAGAGGGGTCATATTAGTGTGTAGCCCAAACTGTTCAGACGCTACAGACAGAAGTTCGCTGATTGGCTGTACCAACTTCAGACAAGTCCCCAAAACGGAGAACACCATCCTGTTTGTGTTTGTGATATCTTTCCATAGAAGGGTCATAATAGTTTGTTCGGACGCTATAGACAATTTTGTGAGAAGACGGATTTTCAGGATGTCTCATGTTCTGACAAACACCGCTCTACCTCTGTCACCTTTCACCACACATGTGGAAGTGCTACATCAGCAGATGTGGTGGATTGAGACGCATCCAATGCAAAAAATATATCTCTAGCTTAAAATGATGGATTTTTATATTATGCTAATTTGATTTACGTGGGGGCTTTCATAATTCATATCTCGAAATGTATAACATACTAACTTCCTGTGTAGTGAACATTTGTACATTTTTGATCAGAGGGCTATTTATTTCTGCAACACACTCATCAAAATAAGCAAGTTAGTTACAGTGCCTCCTAAAGATATGAAAAGAGGGTAGGATATCAGCTTATTTCTAGTAGCCTAGGGTCCGAGAAAAATGTGGCCTTTTATAAAAGCACTTCATGCAATTTTACATGACTGAAGACTTTTTATATCGCACAAATGATTGAATCTGAGATCAATAACAACAACCTTGTCTTGAATCCATCAATAGTCTAGGCCTAATATGTGTGGAGACACATATTGTAGGCTATAATATGAGGAAATGAAGCATTTCACACTGCAGGCCTTAAAGCTCAAATCAGTCGTGTTTTTCAAACCCGTTGTGTAATACAGACTGTCCAAAACACCAAGTTACAAATGATCAAATCGGATGTGTGTTCAGACAGCAGTAATTTGCCAGTTGTCATAGTAACAACGTGTGTTCACATCGGTGTAGGCTGATTGGTGGTGGTGCTCATGCTTCCTATCACTCAGTTTTAAACAAACCATATTAAATCTGACTATCCACAATAATTTTGTTGTGTGTGCATGTAACCATACTAACGGATTCACACAACAATGCGCAGCTCATTTGACAGCAACAGAGATGGCCGATGCCCTTGTGCCAAAAGCCTAGATCTCTCTTGTTTTACTTGTAAAACAATGTTCGCACTATAGACCTATTTGTAATTTGATAAACTATTTTGATAGCTAACAACAGACAGATTAGAGACTTCTATTTTCAGCAGGAACCGTTTGTTTTCCAACCTGTTTTCCGGCGATGGTATTTGAAATATTGCGAAAGATCTGTTTTGTCATAAGTGTGTTTATGCTGTTCCCAGACAGATCTGCCGCATGTTCCCGACTGTAGGCAAGCCTTGTTACTGGGCTACACACAATCCACAGCTAGGCAATTTTTTTTAGAGAAGCTATAACCAGAGAGTACCGGCTGGCCAGATAGATGGGACCGGTCAGTCGGACTAGTTGACGGCTTGAAAGGAGCAGTCGGCCGGACAGATGTGACTGGACGTGCGGCTGGCCAGATGGTATCTGGTAACAGCTAGCCTGCCAGATAGTTCCAGTCGAATGGGACCGGTCAGGTAGGTCCAGTCGGCCGGCAAGATAGAAGAAAAATGTAATTTGAACAGCTGAATACATCGATCTGGTGCCCGAAGAGATGAACATTGAGAGATGAGCTCGCTCTATTAAGAATTATTATTAATAAATAAATATTGTGAGCAACTATCTCTTTCCCAAGTGCAGGGGTTTTGAAAATGTTCATGCTATAACAATTCATTTCTTTAAATCAGAGAGGAGCTCGCTCTATTAAGAATTATTATTAATAAATAAATAATGTGAGCAACTATCCCTTTCCCAAGTGCAGGGGTTTTGAAAATGTTCATGCTATAACAATTCATTTCTTTTAATCACCTCACCTTCAAGAAAAATCGAAAGGTGGTTGTGGCTGACTAGTTGCAGACAGTCATCTTACAGTAGGCCAACAATAGGCAAGATATGTTGTGTTTATGAGCTATTGAGAGGCTCCTTACCATATCTGCTTGCACACTACTAAAATTACTAAATAATTGAGGGAAGAGGCTAATTCCAATATATTGTCACGTTCCTGACCTATTTATGTTAGTTGTTATGTGTGTTAGTTGGTCAGGACGTGAGGTTGGGTGGGCATTCTATGTTTTCTGTTTCTGTGTTGGTTTTGGGTTGCCTGGTATGGCTCTTAATTAGAGGCAGGTGTTTGGCGTTCCTCTAATTAAGAGTCATATTTAGGTAGGCGTTGTCACAGTGTTCGTTGTGGGTGATTGTCTTCCGTGTCTGTATGTTATTTCGTACCACACGGGACTGTTTCGGTTTATGTAGTCTGTTTCCATTTCGTGCGTTCTTCGTGTCAATGTAAGTTCTCATGTTTAGGTCAGTCTACGTCGTTTGTTATTTTGTATCATTTCAAGTGTAGTTCGTGTTCGTTTTTCGTCTTGGTTAATAAATATGTATTCAAACTTCGCTGCGCCTTGGTTCCCTCAATACTCCTCCTTTTCCGAAGATGGAGAGGAGGAGGATCATCGTTACATATATCCTATTCTCATTTTATGACTTACAATCAACATGTCCGTAACATAGACTACCTACATGATACATGAATGCCTACAAAAATGCATTTATTTGTGATTTATTTTCAAAGAACCAAGTAGGTATATTAGATTTCAAATAAGTAGTTATACCAGAAAAACCGTGAAGTGGAAAAATAAAAGAATGAGGAATAACAGTACTGTTCTTCCTGACAAACACACACATTATCCTATGATAGTCCATAAAAGGAATAGTTCCACTGACATCAGCTAATGTGAAATAAATATATTAAACAGAAAATCACGTGAAGACAGCATATCTCCCTCCTTTCCATGAGTGTTCTCTCCTTCCAACACCCGTCTCAAGTTGTTTAGAAACACATTTAGCCATGTCATTGTGTTTTTTGTTATCTTCTATGTTGCACCAGGTAATCCAAAAGTAAACATTGACATTGTTTGACAGTTAATATTTACATATAGTAATTTGATTTGCAGCAGGCAGGAAAGATATAAAAAATGTCCATGACTTGGCCCTGTAATATGCTGTGGTGATGACACTTTGACTGTGTGTTTGTGTGTGTCTTTCTGGACGCCAGTAAGAGAGTGGAGTACAGCCAGAAGCCTACGGATGAGGCTCTGCAAAAGGCAAAGGAAATGAGGGCCGACCTAGGAGGTACAAAGATCATTCAGCCTTCATATGTAAAGCCATCCCTGCCTTCCCAACCAGCCTAGAGAAGTAGTTAACACCGCTTACTCATACGCCTTATACACAAAACACACACACACAGGTTCCACCTGAAACACCTCAAACTCCTCAGACCATTACATGACTTCAATCACATGTACTGCATGTTCACTACAATGGCATGTTTAGTTACAGAGTTACACCCAACTAATGGCATGTTTAGTTACAGAGTTACACCCAACTAATGGCATGTTTAGTTACAGAGTTACACCCAACTAATGGCATGTTTAGTTACAGAGTTACACCCAACCAATGGCATGTTTAGTTACAGAGTTACACCCAACCAATGGCATGTTTAGTTACAGAGTTACACCCAACCAATGGCATGTTTAGTTACAGAGTTACACCCAACCAATGGCATGTTTAGTTACAGAGTTACACCCAACCAATGGCATGTTTAGTTACAGAGTTACACCCAACCAATGGCATGTTTAGTTACAGAGTTACACCCAACCAATGGCATGTTTAGTTACAGAGTTACACCCAACCAATGGCATGTTTAGTTACAGAGTTACACCCAACCAATGGCATGTTTAGTTACAGAGTTACACCCAACCAATGGCATGTTTAGTTACAGAGTTACACCCAACCAATGGCATGTTTAGTTACAGAGTTACACCCAACTAATGGCATGTTTAGTTACAGAGTTACACCCAACCAATGGCATGTTTAGTTACAGAGTTACACCCAACTAATGGCATGTTTAGTTACAGAGTTACACCCAACCAATGGCATGTTTAGTTACAGAGTTACACCCAACCAATGGTATGTTTAGTTACAGAGTTACACCCAACTAATGGCATGTTTAGTTACAGAGTTACACCCAACCAATGGCATGTTTAGTTACAGAGTTACACCCAACCAATGGCATGTTTAGTTACAGAGTTACACCCAACCAATGGCATGTTTAGTTACAGAGTTACACCCAACCAATGGCATGTTTAGTTACAGAGTTACACCCAACCAATGGCATGTTTAGTTACAGAGTTACACCCAACCAATGGCATGTTTAGTTACAGAGTTACACCCAACTAATGGCATGTTTAGTTACAGAGTTACACCCAACCAATGGCATGTTTAGTTACAGAGTTACACCCAACTAATGGCATGTTTAGTTACAGAGTTACACCCAACCAATGGCATGTTTAGTTACAGAGTTACACCCAACCAATGGTATGTTTAGTTACAGAGTTACACCCAACTAATGGCATGTTTAGTTACAGAGTTACACCCAACCAATGGCATGTTTAGTTACAGTTACACCCAACCAATGGCATGTTTAGTTACAGAGTTACACCCAACTAATGGCATGTTTAGTTACAGAGTTACACCCAACCAATGGCATGTTTAGTTACAGAGTTACACCCAACCAATGGTATGTTTAGTTACAGAGTTACACCCAACGTGTGGCATGTTTAGTTACAGAGTTACACCCAACTAATGGCATGTTTAGTTAGAGTTACACCCAACCAATGGCATGTTTAGTTACAGAGTTACACCCAACTAATGGCATGTTTAGTTACAGAGTTACACCCAACTAATGGCATGTTTAGTTACAGAGTTACACCCAACCAATGGCATGTTTAGTTACAGAGTTACACCCAACCAATGGCATGTTTAGTTACAGAGTTACACCCAACCAATGGCATGTTAAGTTACAGAGTTACACCCAACCAATGGCATGTTTAGTTACAGAGTTACACCCAACTAATGGCATGTTTAGTTACAGAGTTACACCCAACCAATGGCATGTTTAGTTACAGAGTTACACCCAACCAATGGCATGTTTAGTTACAGAGTTACACCCAACCAATGGCATGTTTAGTTACAGAGTTACACCCAACCAATGGCATGTTTAGTTACAGAGTTACACCCAACCAATGGCATGTTTAGTTACAGAGTTACACCCAACTAATGGCATGTTTAGTTACAGAGTTACACCCAACCAATGGCATGTTTAGTTACAGAGTTACACCCAACCAATGGTATGTTTAGTTACAGAGTTACACCCAACTAATGGCATGTTTAGTTACAGAGTTACACCCAACCAATGGCATGTTTAGTTACAGAGTTACACCCAACCAATGGCATGTTTAGTTACAGAGTTACACCCAACTAATGGCATGTTTAGTTACAGAGTTACACCCAACCAATGGCATGTTTAGTTACAGAGTTACACCCAACCAATGGTATGTTTAGTTACAGAGTTACACCCAACGTGTGGCATGTTTAGTTACAGAGTTACACCCAACCAATGGCATCTTTAGTTACAGAGTTACACCCAAACAATGGCATGTTAAGTTACAGAGTTACACCCAACCAATGGCATGTTTAGTTACAGAGTTACACCCAACCAATGGCATGTTTAGTTACAGAGTTACACCCAACCAATGGCATGTTAAGTTACAGAGTTACACCCAACCAATGGCATGTTTAGTTACAGAGTTACACCCAACTAATGGCATGTTTAGTTACAGAGTTACACCCAACCAATGGCATGTTTAGTTACAGAGTTACACCCAACCAATGGCATGTTTAGTTACAGAGTTACACCCAACCAATGGCATGTTTAGTTACAGAGTTACACCCAACCAATGGCATGTTTAGTTACAGAGTTACACCCAACTAATGGCATGTTTAGTTACAGAGTTACACCCAACCAATGGTATGTTTAGTTATAGAGTTACACCCAACCAATGGCATGTTTAGTTACAGAGTTACACCCAACCAATGGCATGTTTAGTTACAGAGTTACACCCAACCAATGGCATGTTTAGTTACAGAGTTACACCCAAACAATGGTATGTTTAGTTACAGAGTTACACCCAACCAATGGCATGTTTAGTTACAGAGTTACACCCAACCAATGGCATGTTTAGTTACAGAGTTACACCCAACCAATGGCATGTTTAGTTACAGAGTTACACCCAACCAATGGCATGTTTAGTTACAGAGTTACACCCAACCAATGGCATGTTTAGTTACAGAGTTACACCCAAACAATGGTATGTTTAGTTACAGAGTTACACCCAACCAATGGCATGTTTAGTTACAGAGTTACACCCAACCAATGGTATGTTTAGTTACAGAGTTACACCCAACCAATGGCATGTTTAGTTACAGAGTTACACCCAACCAATGGCATGTTTAGTTACAGAGTTACACCCAACCAATGGCATGTTTAGTTACAGAGTTACACCCAACCAATGGTATGTTTAGTTACAGAGTTACACCCAACTAATGGCATGTTTAGTTACAGAGTTACACCCAACCAATGGCATGTTTAGTTACAGAGTTACACCCAACCAATGGCATGTTTAGTTACAGAGTTACACCCAACTAATGGCATGTTTAGTTACAGAGTTACACCCAACCAATGGCATGTTTAGTTACAGAGTTACACCCAACCAATGGTATGTTTAGTTACAGAGTTACACCCAACGTGTGGCATGTTTAGTTACAGAGTTACACCCAACTAATGGCATGTTTAGTTAGAGTTACACCCAACCAATGGCATGTTTAGTTACAGAGTTACACCCAACTAATGGCATGTTTAGTTACAGAGTTACACCCAACTAATGGCATGTTTAGTTACAGAGTTACACCCAACCAATGGCATGTTTAGTTACAGAGTTACACCCAACCAATGGCATGTTTAGTTACAGAGTTACACCCAACCAATGGCATGTTAAGTTACAGAGTTACACCCAACCAATGGCATGTTTAGTTACAGAGTTACACCCAACCAATGGTATGTTTAGTTATAGAGTTACACCCAACCAATGGCATGTTTAGTTACAGAGTTACACCCAACCAATGGCATGTTTAGTTACAGAGTTACACCCAACCAATGGCATGTTTAGTTACAGAGTTACACCCAAACAATGGTATGTTTAGTTACAGAGTTACACCCAACCAATGGCATGTTTAGTTACAGAGTTACACCCAACCAATGGCATGTTTAGTTACAGAGTTACACCCAACCAATGGCATGTTTAGTTACAGAGTTACACCCAACCAATGGCATGTTTAGTTACAGAGTTACACCCAACCAATGGCATGTTTAGTTACAGAGTTACACCCAAACAATGGTATGTTTAGTTACAGAGTTACACCCAACCAATGGCATGTTTAGTTACAGAGTTACACCCAACCAATGGTATGTTTAGTTACAGAGTTACACCCAACCAATGGCATGTTTAGTTACAGAGTTACACCCAACCAATGGCATGTTTAGTTACAGAGTTACACCCAACCAATGGCATGTTTAGTTACAGAGTTACACCCAACCAATGGCATGTTTAGTTACAGAGTTACACCCAAACAATGGTATGTTTAGTTACAGAGTTACACCCATTGCTTAATTTGTAACTAGGGAGTTGCAATAAACAAAAGGTGAGTGAGAGAGTGGGGTGACCTGGTAGTTCTGAGGTAGCCGAACAAATAAAAAGAAATCACCTTTATAATAAAGCATTGCATGCATGTCATTGCATTTGTGTAGTGGCATAGAACAGCAGAGTAGAGGCACTTACAGAAGTTGCACACATGGAGAACATTTCTAGTAGCCGAGGGTCCGGAAAGAATGTGGCCTTTTATAAAACGCATTTCATGCAATTCTACCTCATTTTACATGACTGGAGACTTTGTGTAATGAACACGAGGGGAGATAGAGAGCTGGTTTCAAGTGCAGGGCGCAGCAGGTGTTTATTGCAAAGGACCACAGGAGGAGGCAGGTAGCTGGGTCCAGGGGCAAGCAGTTGGTCATACACAGGGGTCCAAAAGGCCAACAGTACAGGCAGGGAAAAGGCTAGTAACATAGTCTTTTACCTGCCTGTACTGTTGGCCTTTTGGAGATCAGGCAATAGGTAGATAACAGGAAATCCAATAGGCTAAAGTACAAGCAGGCTAAAACTATCATAAACAGGAGGAGTAAATCACAGGAAAAACAGAGCTCCGAAAGACGTGTGTCACAAAACAAACAATAGCTCACACTGATGGGGTCCAAAGAACTGAACTAAATAGTGTGTGATAATGACATACAGGTGTGTGAACAGGTGATTAGAATTCAGGTGATTGTGATCTGGAGAGTGAGCTGCGTTCAGGGATCTACGTGATTGAGGGTGTGAGTTGGAAGCAGACGTTACACTTTGGCAGAATCTTTTTTAATACCACACAAATGATCAAAATGGCAGGCTACTTTGACACTGACAAAAACGACCTTGTCTTAAATCCATCAATAGCCTAGTCCTATGTGTGTGAAGACACATATTGTAGGCTACAATATGAGGAGGAAATTATAGTCCTAAAAATGCTTTCCAGTTTCACTGACTCACCCAATGATACACACCTCACTTGCTGGTGATGGTCAATGCGCTCATTCCAAAAGCCTCTCTCTCTTTTGTTAAACAATATTTGGAAGTTGATGAAATATTTTAGTAACCTACAGTATAGCATTTTCTTCTCAGCAGGAGCAATTTTCTTTACAAGCTGTGTTTTCCCGATGAAAAATAAGGGTAGGGTTGTAGAGAATCATGAATGTAATAAGAAAATCTTCGTTTCTGGCTTAAGACGGGTAGCAACCACTACAGAATGTCCGGTCAGAACAAGGATGAGGCGGATGTCCAGGTTAAGGGGAGTTTAATGGAAGAAGATGTCCACATTCACACACATACACACACCTGATCCCTCATGGTTCAGATAACTGAGAATCATGTCCAGTGAGAACTGACATTAACTATGTGGTTCTGAAAGGAAAGAGAAAGAAAACTTAGGCTATAGCACTGCTATATAATTAATGACATGGCTGTATAAACTAGCACAGGTAAATATATAACAGCAAGGGTTATACACTACAGCAGGCATTAGGCCTAGTCACATGGCAATAGACTAAACAGCCTGTTGGACTTGTACACATGAAACTCAGGCAAATGTGCTCAAATAAACATTACAGTAATGTTGAAATGTATACATAATATAATTACAATGAGCATGAGTGATATATATATATAGAACATAGCCTTGCACCATAAATTAGCAATGCTAATAAATGATAACCGCTAACAGTCATGCTAAAATGCTCATGCATTCCAATACAAAATGCTAACAGTAGTGCTAACACTAGCTGGAGCGTGAGTGAGCAAACAAGCTCAACACACGGTAATTGTACACAATAAACCACAAAACTTAGCTCCACATAATAGGATACAGATCAAGGCACTTATGTTCAGATGCACGCACAATTAAACATCAGACATACAGGGATTCAGTCCACAGGAGGAAGAAAATTGTAAGTCCTCATCAGGATGGGGAAAGTAGGTTTCTGACCACACAGCATGCTGGCATTTATAGATTAACTGAAACTGAAGTCCCCGGAATCAAGGCCACTGATAGGCTGAAGGAGATGTGGTGATTTGGCGTATTTGGCGTGACCTTAACCAATAAGACACGAACAAAAGTGGGGGTCCTTTGAATGGGAGACTAAAGTGCCCGACTAGAACTAACCAGAAGGGATGGCTAGAATCAGCTGACTGAAGCTGACAGTTTTAACACCCACAATTGTATTTGAAATAAAGCGAAAGGCCTGTTTTGCCTGCATGCTGTTTTTTCACTTACAGATTTGCTGTGCATTCCTGACTGTAGGCTATTCCTTGTTATTGGGCTACAATCCACAGCTAGGCTATTTTCTTAAAGAAGCTATTGATCCTCTGTGGCTAAATGATAGGCCTTCTCATGGTGTAGTAGGCTATTCTGAATGATTTGATTTATTTCTGAACAGACAGCAGTAATTATATAACTTTGGCAAATGTATTCCAATATATCAGGGGTGCTGCAGTTCCTTTAGAATGCTTCGCGTGGCTATGATTCTAAAAGGAAATAAATGATGAAGTGCAACGCTGGAGAGATGAGAGTTGCAGACTCATGTCTATCAGAGCAGAGCGGGATCATTGAAAGTAAATCTCATTCCAGTCATGTGAGATACTGGTGCGCTTCTCACAAAGCCATGGCCACACGTTGGTCTCAAACATAGTTTACAATGTTGTGCAAACCATAAAGCCGGGCCGGCCCAACCCAAATCAACCCTTAGAATATTAGGCCCGGGCAGAAAATCACATTTTTCACATTGTTTTTTTTGTGAAGGGCAGGAGAATTAACGAAGAGGCAACTCGAATGAACTTTGATCCCTTTTATTAGAATTTTTACATTGCAAAAATTGAAAAAACAATATCATTACATTTACATTTACATTTAAGTCATTTAGCAGACGCTCTTATCCAGAGCGACTTACAAATTGGTGCATTCACCCTGTATCCAGTGGAACAGCCACTTTACAATAGTGCATCTAAATCTTTTAAGGGGGGGGGGGGGTTAGAACGATTACTTTATCCTATCCTAGGTATCCCTTAAAGAGGTGGGGTTTCAGGTGTCTCCGGAAGGTGGTGATTGACTCCGCTGACCTGGCGTCGTGAGGGAGTTTGTTCCACCATTGGGGTGCCAGAGCAGCGAACAGTTTTGACTGGGCTGAGCGGGAACTGTACTTCCTCAGAGGTAGGGAGGCGAGCAGGCCAGAGGTGGATGAACGCAGTGCCCTTGTTTGGGTGTAGGGCCTGATCAGAGCCTGAAGGTACGGAGGTGCCGTTCCCCTCACAGCTCCGTAGGCAAGCACCATGGTCTTGTAGCGGATGCGAGCTTCAACTGGAAGCCAGTGGAGAGAGCGGAGGAGCGGGGTGACGTGAATCATGCCATGAGAGGTACCGGAGCCGGTCCAAATGTTTGCGGAACAAAACAGTCCAAAACAGAGTGGTGCCAATTGCTGTTCCGGCAGGATCCTGCTCAAATTAAGCACCAGCTACACCCAACCAATGGCATATTTAGTTACAGAGTTACACCCAACCGTAGACATGTTTAGTTACAGAGTTACACCCATCCATAGACATGTTTAGTTACAGAGTTACACCCAACCATTGGCATGTTTAGTGACAGAGTTATAACCAACCAATGGCATATTTAGTTCATTTTTGAAACTGCACTTGAAGAAATTTTGAAAGTTCTTGAAATTTTCCAGATTGACTGACCTTCATGTCTTAAATGTAATGATGGACTGCTGTTTCTCTTTGCTTATTTGAGCTGTTCTTGTCATAATATGGATTGGTATTTTACCAAATAGGGCTATCTTGTCACAAAACAACTGATTGGCGCAAACGCATTAAGAAGAAAAGAAATTCCGCAAATGTACTTTTAAAAAGGCACACCTGTTAATTTAAATCCATTCCAGGTGACTACCTCATTAACCTGGTTGAGACAATGCCAAGAGTGTCCAAAGCTGTCATCAAGGCAAAGGGTGGCTATTTGAAGAGTTTAACACTTTTTTGGTTGCAACATGATTCCATATGTGTTATTTCATCGTTTTGATGTCTTCACTATTATTCTACAATGTAGAAAATAGTCAAATTAAAGAAAGGTTACTGTTAACACTGAGGATGTACCCGCTTTAAGTTACAGTTTTAACAGTGGCCAAGTAAGCTACTGTGGCTATTTTATCATAATGTAGGCCTACCAGAGACCCCTTACCATCAAAAACAATGGAGCAAATGCATCCCATAACATTTTGACATGGAAATAGTTGTTTTATCATTCAGCCTACAGTAGCAGCCAATGTGTGCTGTTCAATGTAGGCCTATGTTCCATTAAACTTTTTTTTAAACAATCTGGGCTTGACATTAACCCGTTTATCCACTTGTCCTTCAGACAAGGAGGTGACTGAAAATCTAGTGTTGTTTGATGCAAGAAAACATTTTACAAAATAAAATACATTATTATTGTCACGATCGTTGTAGTGAGGAGACCAAAGTGCCGCGTGATGTGAATACATACTTTTAATTAACGACGAATAAACACGAAGAACACTAAACAAACTAACAAAATGAACATGACTGCTATAAACAAGGAGTGCATACATGCAACATCACAAAGACAATAACCCACAAACTAAACTGGAAAATGGCAACCTAAATAGGATCCCCAATCAGAGACAACGATAAACAGCTGCCTCTGATTGGGAACCAATCCAGGCCACCATAGACCTACATATGCCTAGACTAACTACACACACCTAGACATACATAAACCCTATACAATACCAAAACCCCATAGATATATAAAACCCCTAGACAAGACAAAAACACACATGCCACCCTCGTCACACCCTGACCTAACACAAATAATAAAGAAAACAAAGATAACTAAGGTCAGGGCGTGACAATTATTCCCATACCATTATTACAGTGAATCAGACAAATTATGCTACCCTCTGCTTATTTGGCTACTTAGCTTATTCAAGCCTGTCTCAAAATACAACACGGCCCCTTGAAGACTAAAAAATATATATCTTTACCTGTCTCGCTTTTCAAAGATGTCTAGAAATGTACAAGTTTTGTGCTCTTTTAGGAAGCGATCATTCCCCTATTGCTGACTACAAATTATCTATAACTGGGCTAATAACTCACTAGCTAGCAAAGGGTATGAGGCTACATGCAGCTCTCTCTTTGATCTCAAAGCAGCACATCTACTCACAACCGCTCATGCTGTAAACACAGTCCAGTTTAGAGTAAATGTCACAGATCCATATATGTGACTCGTTTCAGGAAACTAGGCGTATGTCGCATGTCCTCACAGGAGAGGCATTTGAATGTAAACATAAATGTTTTATCAAAATGCATTTTTTGGGGCAGAAATGCCTTCTGAAAAATGTGAACTTTCATGTGCCTTACTAACAAATATGTATTCCATCTGTAAATGAATAAAATTGTTAAATTACAAGCCCAGTTGGTTAGACACGGGAAAAGGCCGGAACCTTCCCACTAGCCATGATTTGCTGAGATAATGAATGGGCTGGACATGCTGGGAGATTAGTTTGGATTGGTCTGCCATGTAGGATGCTTCTGCCATGTAGCATGCTTCCTTTGCTAGCTAGACTACTAAAGTTTAATTGTTAATAATGTCACCATGTCATTACAATATGATTTGGCCAATGTACTTATATTTGCCATACATTTTAATTAAACATTTTGTTTTTTTACAAATTCTTCTAAATTCATGTCGGAATACATTTGAAAATATATTAAACAAATACAGTACCAGTCAAGTTGACACACCTACTCATTCAAGGGTTTGTCTTTATTTTTACTATTTTCTACATTGTAGAATAATCGTTAAGACATCAAAACTATGAAAAAAACACATGAAATCATGTAGTAACCAAAAAAGTGTTAAACAAATCAAAATGTATTTTATATGTGAGGTTCTTCAAAGTAGCCACCCTTTGCCTTGATGACAGCTGTGCTAGAGGTGTAACAGTTCACTGCACTGAACCGGTTTGTTATATGTGACCACCTGGATTCTGTCTTATGTAGCAAAATTTGAATTTCAGTTTTTTACAATAGATAAAAGTAGAGACTCAGAGCTACAAAATGGTATATCATACACTGCATTTGAGGAACAATGGGAAAGTAATTCTGCTTTGAAAGTTTTGAAAAAACTGCATTTTAGCATTTCGGTGAGAGAGCTCTTCTTTGTCTACACCCATTCAGCATTGTTCACACCCTCTTAAGCTTTAGCCCCACCCATCTCCTTGCGCACACGTGACACTCTGGACGATGATTTGTTTACCTCTGGATAACATGAAAACAGTCGAACCAGCTCTGCTGACAACAATTTCATTATGCTTTTGTGCTGACGTTTACTGACACTGACCATATTCAATGGGTGTTGTACACTTCAGCTTAAGGCATGTAGCTAGCTAGGTAAACATTGAACCTAGCTAGGTAAACAACATGTAAGATCACACATCACGTCACGCTAGCTAACGAGCCACCCACCTAACGTTAGCTAGGGAGCCAGCCTGCTAACGCTAGCTAACAGTACAGTGCATTTTGCTAAAAATATTTTTTTTAAATTCAAACTGCTCTCCTGTTAAGTCGTGACTTGCGATATACACCTAGTTTCTTGAATCGGGTCACATATATGGTCGTTTTGTGGTTGTTTTAAAGTTTAGGTTTTGCCATACATTTTCCATCTGCCGTTTTCACATGTAACAGTGTTGTTTCCCAGCCATCTGCATCCACTCACCATTCCTGATGAACGACCATTGCGCTGCTGCTGACCCCAGGGCCAGGAGGTTGCCAACTTCAACAGCCAGGGGTTGTTAGAGCAGGTGTTCTTCCATATTGACACCTGTGTTAATTACGCTGATTGTGGCCACTATTTTCACAGCTCCTGCTTTTCCAAAGTACCCCACAACATGGCACAGAATACGTTTAGTTTTTTGCCCTAGCACTACACAGCTTATTAAAATAAACAATCAAAGCTTGATGATGAGGTGGTTATTTGAATCAGCTGTGTAGTGCTAAGGCAAAAACCACAACGTGCACCAAGAGGGGCCCCAGGATCGAGTTTGAGAATCCCTGCTATAATGAAAGGAGAAGAATGTGAAAAAGTGGAGAAAGGAGGGTGGATGCAAAAGAAAGAGATGTCTCACAAAGTAATCAAAACCACCGTTAAGACAATCTCCAAATGGTGCTGGGCACGCAGACTTGTTTTGTGTTATCAGCAAAGACGCCATTCTCCTCTAAGCTGGACTGGGGCCCACCGAGCGATTCCATTACAGACGAAATGGGATAGCAGCACAATTATCTCAAGTCCAATTCTCCAAACCCCATTGTATCTGTAAACTGAGGCCTGAGCAAGGATTAATGTGTGTGTCTGGAGGTTGGTGAGGGTGGTAAGGAGGTAGACTGGGAGCGGGGAGTAAATCGGGAAGAGGGGGGAGGGAAGCGTGGGAGTGTAGGGAGGAGGGGGAGTGAAGCTGGAGAAGGGGGAGGGAAGTGGGAGCAGGGGGAGTGAGGGGGGAATAAAGCAGGAGGAGGGGGATGGAGGGAGGGAAGCTGAAGCAGGGGGGGAAGCTGGAGGAGGAAGGGCTGTAGCTCTAGCTCTTTCCACTAATCACAGAGGGAGAGGAAGAAGAAAAGAGACCAATAAATATATGGAACACTGAAAAGAAAATAAGCTCTTGAATCAAAAGGCTGGCCTTGTGTGCCATAGAGATCAGTTTGGGGTGGTTGCCTGGAGGATGCCTACCACAACAGGAAGAGAACAAAAACAGCGACAGAGAAAATATATAAACAAAAAGCCTATTTACTGTTGCATGTAATGGCAAAACCCACTCGCCAGAGAGTGACGCAACGTTACAATGGCAGGCAGAATGACAAAAGCCCCTGGCATTCCCATCATGCTTCTCATCTCACTATACCATACAATGATGACATTATGTGCAAGGTCTTTTGCTACTGCAGCCATATTGTGCCAATTTTTATTTATTTTATTTTTATTTCACCTTTATTTAACCAGGTAGGCTAGTTGAGAACAAGTTCTCATTTGCAACTGCGACCTGGCCAAGATAAAGCATAGCAGTGTGAACAGACAACAACACAGAGTTACACATGGAGTAAACAATAAACAAGTCAATAACATGGTAGGAAAAAGAGAATCTATATACAATGTGTGCAAAAGGCATGAGGTAGGCAATAAATCGAATAATTACAATTTAGCAGATTAACACTGGAGTGATAAATCATCAGATGATCATGTGCAAGAAGAGATACTGGTGTGCAAAAGAGCAGAAAAGTAAATAAATAAAAGCAGTATGGGGGTGAGGTAGGTAAATTGGGTGGGTAGTTTACAGATGGACTATGTACAGCTGCAGCGATCGGTTAGCTGCTCGGATCGGTTGTTGAGGGAGATAAAAGTCTCCAACTTCAGAGATTTTTGCAATTCGTTCCAGTCGCAGGCAGCAGAGAACTGAAAGGAAAGGCGTCCAAATGAGGTTTTGGCTTTAGGGATGATCAGTGAGATACACCTGCTGGAGCGCGTGCTACGGGTGGGTGTAGCCATCGTGACCAGTGAACTGAGATAAGGCGGCACTTTACCTAGCATAGCCTTGTAGATGACCTGGAGCCAGTGGGTCTGACGACGAACATGTAGTGAGGGCCAGCCGACTAGGGCATACAGGTCGCAGTGGTGGGTCGTATAAGGTGCTTTAGTGACAAAACGGATGGCACTGTGATAAACTGCATCCAGTTTGCTAAGTAGAGTATTGGAAGCTATTTTGTAGATGACATCGCCGAAGTCGAGGATCGGTAGGATAGTCAGTTTTACTAGGGTAAGTTTGGCGGCGTGAGTGAAGGAGGCTTTGTTCCGGAATAGAAAGCCGACTCTAGATTTGATTTTGGATTGGAGATGTTTGATATGAGTCTGGAAGGAGAGTTTGCAGTCTAGCCAGACACCTAGGTACTTATAGATGTCCACATATTCTAGGTCGGAACCGTCCAGGGTGGTGATGCTAGTCGGGCGTGCGGGTGCAGGCAGCGAACGGTTGAAAAGCATGCATTTGGTTTTACTAGCATTTAAGAGCAGTTGGAGGCCACGGAAGGAGTGTTGTATGGCATTGAAGCTCATTTGGAGGTTAGATAGCACAGTGTCCAGGGAAGGGCCGGAAGTATACAGAATGGTGTCGTCTGCGTAGAGGTGGATCAGGGAATCACCCGCAGCAAGAGCAACATCATTGATGTATACAGAGAAAAGAGTCAGCCCGAGAATTGAACCCTGTGGTACCCCCATAGAGACTGCCAGAGGACCGGACAACATGCCCTCCGATTTGACACACTGAACTCTGTCTGCAAAGTAGTTGGTGAACCAGGCAAGGCAGTCATTAGAAAAACCGAGGCTATTGAGTCTGCCGATAAGAATATGGTGATTGACAGAGTCGAAAGCCTTGGCCAGGTCGATGAAGACGGCTGCACAGTAATGTCTTTTATCGATGGCGGTTATGATATCGTTTAGTACCTTGAGCGTGGCTGAGGTGCACCCGTGACCGGCTCGGAAACCGGATTGCACAGCGGAGAAGGTACGGTGGGATTCGAGATGGTCAGTGATCTGTTTGTTGACTTGGCTTTCGAAGACCTTAGCTAGGCAGGGCAGGATGGATATAGGTCTGTAACAGTTTGGGTCCAGGGTGTCTCCCCCTTTGAAGAGGGGAATGACAGCGGCAGCTTTCCAATCCTTGGGGATCTCAGATGATACGAAGGAGAGGTTGAACAGGCTGGTAATAGGGGGTGCGACAATGGCGGCGGACAGTTTCAGAAATAGGGGGTCCAGATTGTCAAGCCCAGCTGATTTGTATGGGTCCAGGTTTTCCAGCTCTTTCAGAACATCTGCTATCTGGATATGGGTAAAGGAGAAGCTGGGGACGCTTGGGCGAGTAGCAGCGGACCGGGCGGGGCTGCTGGCCAAGGTTGGAGTCGCCAGGTGGAAGGCATGGCCAGCCATTGAGAAATGTTTGTTGAAGTTTTCGATTATCACGGACTTATCAGTGGTGACCGTGTTATCTAGCCTCAGTGCAGTGGGCAGCTGGGAGGAGGTGCTCTTGTTTTCCATGGACTTTACAGTATCCCAGAACTTTTTGGAGTTAGAGCTACAGGATGCAAATTTCTGCTTGAAAAAGCTGGCCTTTGCTTTCCTGACTGACTGCGTGTATTGGTTCCTGACTTCCCTGAACAGTTGCATATCACGGGGGCTCTTCGATGCTATCGCAGTTCGCCACAGGATGTTTTTGTGCTGGTCGAGGGCAGTCAGGTCTGGAGTGAACCAAGGGCTATATCTGTTCTTGGTTCTGCATTTTTTGAACGGAGCATGCTTGTCTAATATGGTGAGGAAGTAACTTTTAAAGAATGACCAGGCATCCTCAACTGACGGGATGAGGTCAATATCCTTCCAGGGTACCCGGGCCAGGTCGATTAGAAAGGCCTGCTCGCAGAACTGTTTCAGGGAGCGTTTGACAGTGATGAGGGGTGGTCGTTTGACCGTGGACCCGTGGCGGATACAGGCAATGAGGCAGTGATCGCTGAGATCTTGATTGAAGACAGCAGAGGTGTATTTGGAGGGCAAGTTGGTCAGGATAATGTCTATTAGGGTGCCCATGTTTACGGATTTGGGGTTGTACCTGGTGGGTTCCTTGATGATTTGTGTGAGATTGAGGGCATCAAGCTTAGATTGTAGGACTGCCGGGGTGTTAAGCATATCCCAGTTTAGGTCACCTAACAGAACAAACTCTGAAGCTAGATGGGGAGCGATCAATTCACAGATGGTGTCCAGGGCACAGCTGGGAGCTAAGGGGGGTTGGTAGCAGGCGGCAACAGTGAGAGACTTATTTCTGGAGAGATTAATTTTTAAAATTAGAAATTCAAACTGTTTGGGCATAGACTTGGAAAGTATGACAGAACTTTGCAGGCTATCTCTGCAGTAGATTGCAACTCCTCCCCCTTTGGCAGTTCTATCTTGACGGAAAGTGTTATAGTTGGGTATGGAAATCTCAGAGTTTTTGGTGGCCTTCCTAAGCCAGGATTCAGACACGGCAAGGACATCAGGGTTGGCAGAGTGTGCTAAAGCGGTGAGTAAGGCAAACTTAGGGAGGAGGCTTCTGATGTTGACATGCATGAGGCCAAGGCTTTTTCGATCACAGAAGTCAACAAATGAGGGTGACTGGGGACATGCAGGGCCTGGGTTTACCTCCACATCACCCGAGGAACAGAGGAGTAGTAGGATGAGGGTGCGGCTAAAGGCTATCAAAACTGGTCGCCTAGAGCGTTGGGGACAAGGAATAAAAGGAGCAGATTTATGGGCGTGGTAGAATAGATTCTGGGCATAATGTGCAGACCAGGGTATGGTGGGGCACGGGTACAGCGGAGGCAAGCCCAGGCACTGGGTGATGATAAGAGAGGTTGTATCTCTGGACATGCTGGTCTCAATGGGTGAGGTCACCGCATGTGTGGGGGGTGGGACAAAGGAGGTATCAGAGGTACGGAGAGTGGAACTACGGGGTCCATTGCAAACCAAAACAATGATAACTAGCCTGAACAACAGTATGCAAGGCATATTGATATTTGAGAGAGACATACAATAAGGCATAAAGTGATTGCAGGTCATGATTGGGAGAGCTAGCTAAAACAGCAGGTGAGATAACAGCAGCTAGTCAGCTAACACAGCAACAGAAGGTAAAAATGGCGACGACTGGGCAGAGAGGGTCGGATTAACTACACACAGATCCTGAGTTAAGGCACAGAGCCGACAGATAAAACACAAATAAACAGAATGGAGTACCGTGAATTAATGGACAGTCAAGCAGGCATAAGCTATGTAGCCAAGTGATCATAGTGTCCAGGGGCCAGCCGTAGATGAAGTAGTGAGGCCTCCACTAAGCTAGCCCGCGGCGTTTAAAGTTAGTAGCCCGGGGGGGTGGTCTGCTCAGACGGAGGGGGTCTGCTCAGACGGAGGCCGGTTGAGGGCACAGCGGATGGGGTATTTGTCTGCAGACCAGACGTGGTCGTGTCGACAGAGAATCCAAGCCGGATGGCGGTGGCGAAAGAGAGGTTGTGAGTTGTAGAATTGTGTTTGCTAACTGGTGCTAGCTTCGTGATTCAGACAGCTAGTCATGGGTAGCAAGCTAGCAGAAGATGGAGGTCTGTTTTTAGCCACGCCGTGCAATTCCGTCGGTAGATTAGTGGGTTTCCGTGTGGTAGAGGGGACCAATCCAGTTGTCAAAATAGTTATAGTGGCCTAAGAAGATTGTTCGATAGACCTGTTCAGATAGCAGCCGATATGCTCAAGACAGCTAACGATTAGCGGGCCGCAGTTAGTATATGGACGTTCAGGTTACGTCGCGATGGAGGGGCCGGTTGAAATACTCCCTCGGGCAGATAACGTCGGTATCCCAGTCGTGAAGGCCCGGTGGGGCTCCGCATCGGCAGTAAAACGGGTCCGGATAGGTGATTGTAGCCCAGGAGTGGCTGATGGCACTCTTCAGCTGGCTAGCTCCGGGATAATTAGTGTTTGCTCCGGAATTGATGTTAGCCGATAGTCACTCGGATAGCAGCTAGTTAGCTGCAAGATCCAGGTGTAAATGTCCAGAGCTTGAGGTAAAAATCCGGGGATATTGAGAGAAAAATAGGTCTGGTATGCTCTGGTCTGAGTCGCGTTGTACAAAACTGGCAATAGTTTTCCGAGCTAAAGGATAGCTGATGAGCGCTAGCTGTGGTTAGCTGAACTATTAACGTTAGCTACTAACGTTAGCTTGTGAGCTGGCTAACTTCTGGTTAGCTTGTAAGCTTCTGTTGTAGATTTCGGATACAAGGTGAATAATACTTTTGAGGAAGAAAAAAAACAGATCCGCACCACATTTGGTGAGGTGGGTTGCAGGAGAGTGTTTTGAAGTTGAGTTTTTAAGAAGAAAATAATATATATATAAAAAAAGATATGCGAAGAAAAATATATATACACGGGACAAGACGAGGACAATGGACATCTGACTGCTACGCCATCTTGGAAAATGCTCAAAAGTATTGGATAAAAGTCAGGACTTCTAGTTGGGTATCAACTTTTTAAGGCCTTTCCCTTGACACATCATCAACACAAAAGGTGTGAGATTACCATCAACCAGTGGCGACCCATCTTTCAGGGTGGTGGGGCAGAGACCCACATTTTTAGCTACACATTTTTTTGGGGGGGCTTGCCTGTTTTGCATGTTATTTTGGCATTATCACATGTCACATATCAGTTTACAAACAATGTAAAAAATAAATAAAGCTGGATACAAACATGGTCTCTTTTTTGCTTTATTGAGTAACGCAGCTCCAAAATGCAGGTGTTTCAGCCTAGCTCAGTGCTTTCTGTGGTGGTGGGGCAGTCAGCGGAAAATACGGAGCGTAGGTGTTGGTAATGTTCCCTAGTTGCGCCATGATTGGCTTAGTGTTCTGTCACTCATGGGGACACTACGTCACCGCCAAGTCTAAGGGTAGAGTTCGAAAATACAAGCAGCCTTTGGGTGCTGCCATAAGAGTTACATTAGAAGTGCCCATCCAAGAAGGCTCAGGGTCATTGGCCACAAATAAAATGACGTCAAATCACGTTATATCTACAGTAGCTTTGATTGGATTGATCATGTCAACATCATACTTTCAAAATTTTAGCTAGCAGTCATCATCATATATTAAGTTGACAATCTACTGGCAAATCCTTTTTAATCCTTGTCATATGAAGATAAATAATTAAGAGAAATTATAGGTAAAACATATCAGTGCTCATCGGCTATTGGACATAAACATTACACAAGTTGTAAATCGCAAATTCAACAATGAGTGGTTTGGAAGGAGTCAGTGGCTACCTGCAAGCATTGCAAAACAATCACTATTCTGCTATTCATTGGAGTGGCTGTGTGGTACCAAATCTGGGATTAAGGGTATCTTTTCCAAGCTTAAAATTATAAACATTCAACATTGGCCATGCTGTTAATGAAGCATGATTTGTATCACGCTCAAAACAACGGTGAACTGCGAAATCTGACTTCAGTCAGTTCAAGACAACTGGAAACCCGGGAATAACTAGCTCTGACTGGGGAAATATGTTTTGAACGGTCATCCAACTCGCAATTGTAAATCCGGAACTTGGGTCTCTTTCTAGAGCTATGACCTGAAGATCACTGACGTCATCATGATTCAACCCTGTTTTTTTTCCGAAACTCGGTCTTCTAACAAAAACATCTGTAGCGTCCAAAGGGTTTGGGCTAAAAAACGATTATGACCCCCCTGGAACGACAAGACTCTCACAAACACGATGGTGTTCTCCGTTTTGGGACTCGTCTGAAGTCGGTACAGCCGATCTGCCAACTTCTGTCTGTACACTCTTAGAATAAAGGGTTTAAAAATGGTTCTTTGCGGAGGGATAGGGTTCTTTATACCAAGAACCGTTTTGATCAGAAGAACCCTTTTTGGAAGAAAGCATTCTTTGATGATTATTTTGAAGGCAAGAAGGATTCTTTGGAAGGCAGGGAGGGTTCTACATATACAGTATATTATTTCTCAGCATGGTCTATTGGAGGGAGATTTTCGGAATTGTTTGTTTTACTGTATATCTGTACATTGATTGGTTAATACATTTTATGCTACAGAAAGATAAATAACATACAATTTTCTAAAATAATCCAATCTGTAGGATTTATTGCACTCATTAATGAGATGGTGGTTCCAGTTTAGATGATTGAGGTAGTCTCAGTATTCAATCTTCCCTACCCTGGCAGTCATTCTGAATGCAGGTTGCGGGTGATTAACAATTCTACTTGTTGGATATTCTAACTGGACTCTAAAAGGAACTACACATCACTATGCAAGCCAGCATAATATGACTTGCAGGCTTGATGTGACCTGTAAACCAGGAGATTCCTAACACCACTGTGTTACGGTATACAGTAACTAGGCCCTCAAAGAAAGGCCTTATGATATATGTAATGTATTGTCATAAAATAATACAATTTTAAAGGCTAATATCGCTGGTGGAACCGTTCATAGAGCGTTCTAGGAATAACCCTCCAAAGATAAAAGGGTTCTAGGTAGAACCTTTTAGATTGTAAAATGGGTTCTTGGTAGAACCCTTCATAGAGGGTTCTAGGCAGAATGCTTCATAGAGTGTCCTAGGTAGAACTTTATACAGAGGGTTCTTTGAAGAACCCTACATAGAGGGTTCTAGATAGAACCCCCTGCAAAGTGTTCTACCCGGCACCAAAAAGGGTTCCCCTATGGGGACAAACTGGAAAAACCCTGTATGTTTCTACTTGACAAGTGTAGCATCCAAACAGTTTGGGCTACACACTAATATGACACCACCATCTTCTATCACGAACACCTACATGTCGGTGGTTTGGTCTAGGACAGGGTTCCCCACTGAGTCTTCTGAAAAATTAAATAAAAAACATAAGACTGTAAAAACACAAATCAGCTCCTAGTGATTTTAATTTTGGAAATCTGTTCCAAAGTATTCCCATGCATAATAGAGCGAAGTATGTGATCATATACAAATGTAGGCTAGGTATGAAATTATTATACAGTATATCCGTTTGGGTTTCTTGCGGTCAATTTGCAGTTTACAATTCATTTTTACTACGTTCCGGCCTCCTGACAATCCGCTCAAGAAAAAAAAAGAAGAAAAGAAAGAGTCGGCCTGCGGCTGAATTTAGTTGATGATCCCTACTCTAGTACACCCACAAGCCTCACGAGACTCATCTGAAAGTACAACGGTACCAGTAAAACAAAATGATGGAAGTATTTATGAATGTACTTTAGTGCCAAAAAAAGGGGTTAAATATGGGTTGAAAAAAATCCTGAGCTTTCTTATATCTCTTAGATATAGAACAGACACTTGAAAATATACCACATACCACCAGGCCCTTAGACCTGTTAGAGATGTGAGAATACAAAAATCTAAGCCTTCAGTGAACAGGATTTTTTACATGATCTTTATTTTAGTTACCTTAATTGTGTTTCAGCTATCCCTGAACCTGATTTAGCATTCAGCCTTTTTTCAGTTGTCTTCAAAAAACTAAGGGTTAACGGTAGGTTGAATGCTCCGGAATTATCAGAAATATTTCATAAAAGCGATAATGCTTGGATCAAGGCTAGGAAAACAGGCTTAGGCCCGGGCTGGCAAGCTTGTAAGCCACTGAGGAATCATTGTGTAAGACAAATCAGAAAGTCTAAATCTGATTATTATGTAAACGCTCTTTCGGATTGTAATGGGAAACTGTCAAATTCCTGAAGGATTCTACTTCCTCCTCTCTGCCACAACAAATAAATTCAGACACTTGCCTCATTACGGAAAAAAATGCCATTATTGATGTATTTAATTACCATTTTATCTCTGAAAGAACGTCTACGCCTATTCACAATGATACTGGGCTGGATGCTGTTAGGGGAAACTTGCTGAATGATCAAAGAAATGATAGTCAAAGCTTTTCTTTAGGCTAGTTACAGAAAAACAAGTCCTGGATGCGTTGCTAGCAATATACAACAAGAAACCCACAGGGGCTGACCAAATGGATCCTGGTCTGCTTAAGTGTGCAGCACCCATCATTGCTGGCTCAGTAACCCACATTTTTATTTCACATTGTTATCAGGAAATATTCCAAAAGCATGGAATTCATCTCTTGTGCTGCCACTCCATAAGGACGGGGATAGTGATCTTAATAATTATGACCCCGTTTCAAGGCTTCCTTGTCTAGCTAAGATTATTGAATCCTTGGTAAATGTACAACTTTTCTCTTTATTATCTGAGAAATGTATTTTTCATGTAAACCAATCAGGGTTTAGGCCTGGCCATAGCACGATTACAGCAACCACTTTAGTTGTTGATGATCTTGTCAATGCTTTAGACACTCAAATGAAATGCGCTGCTTTGTTAGTGGACCTGTCAAAAGCTTTTGATACTGTTTATCAGGCTATTTTATTGAATAAGTTGTCCTCGATAGGCCTGAGCTCTGACACCTGTTCATGGTTTCATGATTACCTTAGTGACAAAACTCAGGCAAGGGTGATTGATGGGGTTAAGTCGGAATTTCATGAAGTGCACAAAGGTGTGCCACGGGTCAATTTTAAAGCTGTTCTCTTCACTAGTCATATAAACACCATTGGTCAAGCTGTTAAACATTTTAAACTTCATCTCTATGCAGATGATACTATTATGTATGCTATTGCCTTGACTGTTGACCTGGCTGTGTCAAAAATACTGTCAGATTGTATTGCTATGCAGGAATCTCTTGCTGATGTAAAACTTGTTCTTAATACGGGCAAAACAAAATACATAATGTTCACTCATTAGATGGTTCTCCAATTGAACGTGTTCCCGCATATAAATACTTGGGCATTTGGATTTATATGGATGTGACGTTAAAAAACATATAGATGAGCTGGTTAAGAAGCTAAGATTTAAAGTTGGCTTTTTCTATCAAAACAGATTGTCCCTTTCTCTAAGCAGTAGGAAGCAGATTATTCAGTCAACCTTTTTATCTGTTCTTGATTATGGTGATATTATTTATAGAAATATAGCTGCTACTACTCTTAAACCTTTAAATGCCATCTACCATAGTGCCCTTCGTTTTGTTACAGGTGACAGTTTTGATACTCATCACTGCATCCTGTATCAAAAATGCCCTACTTTATAAACTTCAATCTTATCTAACTTTGCTGTTGAAGTATAGACATCTGAGTAGTATAACCAGTTCACAGGATTGGTTAACTCTTGAGGTTCCTAGGGTCTTCACCGAGCTAGGTAAATCTGCTTTTAGCTTTAAAGCACCGTATTGCTGGAACAAAATTTCAAAACACATTTCATTGAGATGTTCTGCTGCCGTTCGCAACGTTTAAAGTATTGATTGGGGACTTATTTGTGGAGGAATGTAACTGTTTTTCTGTGCGATCTGTGATGTTTTACTTGTGCTTCCCATGACTGTGTTTTTGTATTCTAATGTGCCAACTTTACAGTGTCAGTCCAAAGTTTGGACACACCTACTCATTCAACACAACTATGAAATAACACATATGGAATCATGTAGTAAGCAAAAATGTGTTAAACAAATATATTTTATATTTTAGATTCTTCAAATAGTCACCTTTGACTTGACGACAGCTTTGCACACTCCAGCTTCACCTGGAATTATTTTCCAACAGTCTTGAAGGAGTTCCCACATATGCTGAGCACTTGTTGGCTACTTTTCCTTCACTCTGCGGTCCGACTCATCCTAAACCATCTCAATATGATTAAGGTCGGGGGATTGTGGAGGCCAGGTCATCTGATGCAGCACTCCATCACTCTCCTTCTTAGTAAAATAGCCCTTACACAACCTGGAGGTGTGTTGGGTCATTGTCCTGTTGAAAAACAAATGATAGTCCCACTAAGCCCAAACCAGATGGGATTGTGTATCGCTGCAGAATGCTGTGGTAGCCATGCTGGTTAAGTGTACCTTGAATTCTAAATAAATCACAGACAGTGTCACCAGCAAAGCACCCCCACACCATAACAACTCCTCCTCCATGCTTTACGGTGGGAAATATACATGGGGATTTCATCCGTTTAACCAAAATTCTCCAATTTGGACTCCAGACCAAAGGACATATTTCTGACGGTCTAATGTCCCTTGCTCGTGTTTCTTGGCCCAAGCAAGTCTCTTCTTATTGGTGTCCTTCAATAGTGGTTTCTTTGCAGCAATTCGATCATGAAGGCTTGATTCACACAGTCTCCTCTGAACAGTTGATGTTGAGATGTGTCTGTTACTTGAACTCTGTGAATCATTTATTTGGGCTGCAATTTCTGAGGCTGGTAACTCTAATGAACTTATGAACTGGTAACTCTAATGAACTTATCCTTAGCAGAGGTAACTCTGGGTCTCCCATTCCTGTGGTGGTCTTCATGAGAGTCAGTTTCATCATAGCGCTTGATGGTTTTGTCATCAAGGCAAATGGTGGCTATTTGAAGAAGTGTTTAACACTTTTTTGGTTACAACATGATTCCATATGTGTTATTTCATAGTTTTGATGTCTTTACTATCATTATATTCTACAATGTAGAAAATAGTCAAATTAAAGAAAGGTTACTGTGAACACTGAGGATGTACCCGCTTTAAGTTACAGTTTTAACAGTGGCCAAGTAAGCTACTTTTTAAACATAATGTAGACCTACCAGAGACCCCCTACCATCAAAAACATTGGAGCAAATGCATCCCATAACATTTTGACATGGAAATAGTTGTTTTATCATTCAGCATACAGTATCAGCCAATGTGTGCTGTTCAATGTAGGCCTATATTCCATGAAACTTTAACTTCACTAGGGTAGGGGGCAGCATTCGGAATTTTGGATGAAAAGCGTTCCCAAATTAAACTGCCTGCTACTCAGGCCCAAAAGTTAGGATATGCATATAAACACTGCATATAACACTGCATATAAACACTGCATATAAACACTGCATATAAAGTTTCAAAACTGTTAAAATAATGTATGTGAGTATAACAGAACTGATATGGCAGGCAAAAAACAGAGGAAAATCCAACCAGGAAGTACTATTATTTTGAAAGGCTGTTTTTCCATTGAAAGCCTATCCACCATACAAAGACTTAGGACCCAGTTCACGAGCTCTATGGCTTCCTCTACATGTGGCCAGTCTTTAGGCATTGTTTCAGGCTTTTACTCTGAAAATTGAGGGAGATACAGCACTTTCAATGAGAGGCCAGTGGACATTTCCAGACATCAGCCATGCAACTGATCGGGAACACGCCTTTCTTGTTTCTCCTTTCCTATTGACGAAGCTTTTGTCCGGTTTAAATATTATTGATTATTTATGACAAAAACAACCGGAGGATTGATTTTAAATATCGTTTGGCTTGTTTCTACTAACTTTTATTGTACTTTTTAAAAACTTTTAGTCTGGACTTAGTGTACGCGCCTTGTAGAGTCGGATTACTGGACAAAACACGCAAACAAAAAGGAGGTTTTTGGTCATAAAGAGGGACATTATCGAACAAAACAAACATTTATTGTCTAACATGGAGACCTGGGAGTGCCACCAGATGAAGATCATCAAAGGTAAGTGATTAATTTTAATGATATTTCTGACTTTTGTGAGCCCTCTTCTTGGCCGGAAAATGGCTGTATGGGTTTCTGTAGCTAGGCGTTGACCTAACATAATCGCAAAGTGTGCTTTCGCCGTAAAGCCTTTTTGAAATCTGACACAGCGGTTGCATTAAGGAGACGTTTATCTTTATTCGTATGTTTAACACTTGTATCTTTTATCAATGTTTATGATGAGTATTTCTGTTATTTGATGTGGCTCTCTGCACTTTCACCGGATGTTTGTTTGAGACAATGCATTTCTGAACATAACGCGCCAATGTAAACTGAGATTTTTGGATATAAATATGAACTTTATCAAACAAAACATACATGTAATGTGTAACATGAAGTCCTATGAGTGCCATCTGATGAAGATCATCAAAGGTTAGTGATTCATTTAATCGCTATTTCTGACTTTTGTGAGCCTCTCCTTGGCTGGAAAATGGCTGTACGGTTTTCTGTGACTAGGTGCTGACATAACATAATCGCAAGGTGTGCTTTCGCTGTAAATCCTTTTTGAAATCAGATACCATGGCTGGATTAACGAGAAGTTTATCTTTAAAGTGGTGTATAATATATAATATAATATAATACTTGTATGTTTGAGGAATTTTAATTATGAGATTTGTTGTTTTAAATTTGGCGCCCTGCAATTTCACTGGATGTTGGTTAGGTGGGACGCTAGCGTTAATTAAAGAAAAAACATTCTGGGCTTGACATTAACCTGTTTATCCACTTGTCCTTCAGACAAGGAGGTGACTGAAAATCTAGTGCTGTTTGATGCAAGAAAAAAATTTACAAAATAAAATACATTATTATTCCCATACCATTATTACAGTGAATCAGACAAATTATGCTACCCTCTGCCTATTGGCTACTTAGCTTATTCAAGCCTGTCTCAAAATACAACACTGCCCCTTGAAGACTAAAAAAGATATATCTTTACCTGACTTGATTTTCAAAGATGTCTAGAAATTGACAGGTTTTGTGCTCTTGTAGGAAGCAATCATTCCCCTATCGCGGACTAGAAATGATCTATAACTGGGCTAATAACTAACGAGCTAGCAAAGGATATGAGGCTACATGCAGCTCCCTCTGATCTCAAAGCAGCACATCTACTCACAACCGCTCATGCTGTAAACACAGTCCAGTTCAAAGTAAATGGCACAGATCCATATACAGTGGGGCAAAAAAGTATTTAGTCAGCCACCAATTGTGCAAGTTCTCCCACTTAAAAAGATGAGAGAGGCCTGTAATTTTCATCATAGGTACACTTCAACTATGACAGACAAAATGAGGGAAAAAACTCCAGAAAATCACATTGTAGGATTTTTTATGAATTTATTTGCAAATTATGGTGGAAATAAGTATTTGGTCACCTACAAACAATTAAGATTTATGGCTCTCACAGACCTGTAACTTCTTCTTTAACCTGTTTGGGCTGCAAGCCCGACGTCGGTACAAATATGACAACATCCAGCTCAGCTGCAGGACGCGAAATTCAAAATCTATTTTTTTTTAATATTTAACTTTCACACATTAACAAGTCCAATACAGCATTTGAAAGATAAACATCTTGTCAATCCAGCCAACATGTCCGATTTTTTTAATGTTTTACAGAGAAAACACCACATATATTTATGTTAGCTCACCACCAAATAAAAAAGTGGACAGACACGTATGATTATGATTATGATGTATGAATTATGATTCAAGTAGCATGCACAAGCCAACCTAAATAACCTAGAACCAACCTAAACAACCTAGAAAAAACTACCTCAGATGACAGTCCTATAACATGTTACACAATAAATCTATGTTTTGTTCATAAAATGTGCATATTTTAGCTATAAATCAGTTTTACATTACTGCTCCCATCATTGCTACATCATAGCTACAGTCTGAAATCACACGGGAGTAGCCAGAGAAAATACAGACACCAACGTCAACTACTAATTACACCTCATAAAACATTTCAGAAAAACATATGGTGGATAGCTAATGAAAGACAAATATCGTGTGAATAGAGCCAATATTTCCGATTTTTGAAGTGTTTTACAGCGAAAACACAATATATCGATATATTAGCTTACAACATTAGCTAGCATACGGCAGCATTGATTCTAGTCAAGCGCTAGCATAGCACAGTTCGACAGATATATTAAAAAGCATCCCAAATTGGGTCCTTATCTTTGTTGATATTCCATCAGAATGTTGTAACGGGGTCCATTGTCCAGTACAGTCTTTAGTTGGGTTCCAGAACGAAATATTTCCCTCTTTGGTTAGCAAGCACAATGGCCGTGCGGCGCTAATCTGTCTTTCTTCAAAAAATTCTTCCGTCGCATCACATCTAAAGTCCAGAATAAATTGCAATAATATAATTAAAGTATATTGAAAAAACATACTTTAGGATGATTTTGTGACATGTATCAAATAATATCGTAGGCAGAGGTCATATTCACCTTTAACGAGCGTATTCCAGGAGCCGAGTCCAGGTTCTGCCTCGCGCCCGGAAAAAAAATTAAACTGCGCAGGTCTCACTAGATGATGTGGTGTTCAGCCCCTGAAAGAGATATTCGACTCCTTTCTTCTCTCACTTCCGCATTACACCCAGATGAAGGCGTGTGACGTGTTTCTACGGTCCTAAGTGACATGACCTTGTATAGACAAGGTCTTAAAGAGAGACATAGCATTTTGGAAATCTCAATTCTGGATAGGAAATGGGCTGTAAAAATAGTTCTGTTCAACTTAGAGAAATAATTCAAACGTTTTTAGAAACTATAGACTGTTCTCTATCCAATAGTAGTAAATATATGCATATTGGAAGATCAAAAATTTCTTAAGAGGCCGTTTGAAAATGTGCGCATATTTTCCAGTTTTTTCAATATTCACCCTGCAGCCATAAGAAGTTTTAAGAGGCTCCTCTGTCCTCCACTCGTTACCCGTATTAATGGCACCTGTTTGAACTTGTTATCAGTATAAAAGACACCTGTCCACAACCTCAAACAGTCATACTCCAAACTCCACTATGGCCAAGACCAAAGAGCTGTCAAAGGACACCAGAAACAAAATTGTAGACCTGCACCAGG
Source organism: Salvelinus fontinalis (assembly GCF_029448725.1). Lineage (NCBI taxonomy): Eukaryota > Metazoa > Chordata > Actinopteri > Salmoniformes > Salmonidae > Salvelinus > Salvelinus fontinalis. The sequence continues at coordinate 68,471,461 of NC_074670.1, forward strand.
CTGGGAAGACTGAATCTGCAATAGGTAAGCAGCTTGGTTTGAAGAAATCGACTGTGGGAGCAATTATTAGGAAATGGAAGACATACAAGACCACTGATAATCTCCCACGATCTGGGGCTCCACGCAAGATCTCACCCCGTGGGGTCAAAATGATCACAAGAACGGTGAGCAAAAATCCCAGAACCACACGGGGGGACCTAGTGAATGACCTGCAGAGAGCTGGGACCAAAGTAACAAAGCCTACCATCAGCAAGGGCATTGAAGATGAAACGTGGCTGGGTCTTTCAGCATGACAATGATCCCAAACACACCGCCCGGGCAACGAAGGAGTGGCTTCGTAAGAAGCATTTCAAGGTCCTGGAGTGGCCTAGCCAGTCTCCAGATCTCAACCCCATAGAAAATCTTTGGAGGGAGTTGAAAGTCCGTGTTGCCCAGCAACAGCCCCAAAACATCACTGCTCTAGTGGAGATCTGCATGGAGGAATGGGCCAAAATACCAGCAACAGTGTGTGAAAACCTTGTGACGACTTACAGAAAACGTTTGACCTCTGTCATTGCCAACAAAGGGTATATAACAAAGTATTGAGATAAACTTTTGTTATTGACCAAATACTTATTTTCCACCATAATTTGCAAATAAATTCATTTAAAAAATCTTACAATGTGATTTTCTGGATTTTTTTTCTCATTTTGTCTGTCATAGTTGAAGTGTACCTATGATGAAAATTACAGGCCTCTCATCTTTTTAAGTGGGAGAACTTGCACAATTGGTGGCTGACTAAATACTTTTTTGCCCCACTGTATGTGACTTGTTTGAGGAAACTAGGCGTATGTCGCACGTCACCACCTCACAGGAGAAGCATTTCAATGTAAACATGAATGTTTAATCAAAATGCGTTTTGGCAGAAATACCTTCTGAAAAATTTGAACTTTCATGTGCCTTACTAACAAATGTGTATTCCATCTGAAAATGCGAATAAATTTGTTAAATAACAAGCCCAGCGGGTTTAGACACGGAAAAAGACTGGAACCTTATCACTAGCCATGATTGGCTGAGATGATGAACAGGCTGGACATGCTGGGAGATTAGTTCGGAATGGTCTGCCATGTAGCATGCTTCTGTCATATCCTTTGCTAGCTAAACTACTAAAGTGTCATTGTTAAGACTGTCACCATTTCAATACAATATGATTTGGCCAATTTATTTATATTTGCCATACATTTGAATTGAAAAACATTTCTTACAAATTCATCTAAATGCATGTTGAAATATATATTTTTAAACATTTCCAAATACATTGGAAAATATACAGTTGAAGTCGGAAGTTTACATACACCTTAGCCAAATACATTTAAACTCAGTTTTTCACAATTCCTGACATTTAATCAGAGTAAAGATTCCCTGTCTTAGGTCAGTTAGGATCACCACTTTATTTTAAGAACATGAAATATCAGAATAATAGTAGAGAGAATGATTCATTTCAGCTTTTATTTATTTCATCACATTCCCAGTGGGTCAGAAGTTTACATACACACAATTAGTATTTGGTAGCATTGCATTTAAATTGTTTACCTTGGGTCAGACATTTCGGGTAGCCTTCCACAAGCCTCCCACAATAAGCTGGATGAATGTTGGCCCATTCCTCCTGACAGAGCTGGTGTAACTGAGTCAGGTTTGTAGGCCTCCTTGCTCGCACACGCTTTTTCAGTTCTGCCGATATATTTTCTATAGGATTGAAGTCAGGGACTTGTTTTACTGTGGATATAGGTACTTTTGTACCGTTTTTCTCCAGAATCTTCACAGGGTCCTTTGCTGTTGTTCTGGGATTGATTTGCACTTTTCGCACCAAAGTATGTTCATCTCTAGGAGACAGAACGCGTCTCTTTCTTGGGCGGTATGACGGCTGCGTGGTCCCATGGTGTTTATACTTGCGTACTATTGTTTGTACAGATGAACGTGGTACCTTCAGGCGTTTGGAAATTGCTCCCAAGGATGAACCAGACTTGTGAAGGTCTACAAAAAAAATTCTGAGGTCTTGGCTGATTTCTTCCCATGGTGTATAGCAAAGAGGCACTGAGTTTAAAGTTAGGCCTTGAAATAAATCCACAGGTACACCTCCAATTGACTCAAATTATGTCAATTAGCCTACCAGAAGCTTCTAAAGCCATGACATCATTTTCTGGAATTTTCCAAGCTGTTTAAAGGCACAGTCAACTTAGTGTACGTAAACATCTGACACACTGGAATTGTGATACAGTGAATTATAAGTGAAATAATCTGTCTGTAAACAATTGTTGGAAAAAATACTTGTGTCATGCACAAAGCCGACTTGCCAAGTCCTAACCGACTTGCCAAGACTATAGTTTGTTAACAAGACATTTGTGGAGTGGTTGAAAAACTAGTTTTAATGACTCCAACCTAAGTGTATGTAAACTTCCGACTTCAACTGTATGTATTTGGTCTAGACACTCTATTCCTGAAGAAACACAAATATTTTTGTACATTTAGTTAATCTGTCCATCAAATATGGGTTCTTCCCCAATGCTTTGAAGTCTGTTGCAGTGATACCTGTTTTAAAATCTGGTGACCCAACACTGGTGGAAAATAACAGACCAATAAGCATTCTTCCAGTGCTATCAAAAGTAGCTGAAGGATGGGTGGCTGATCATCTGACTGATTACCTCAATCAAGGAAACTCCATATATTAAATGCAATTTGGATTCAGAACTAACCATTCTACCGAAACAGCCAAATGTTATTTTCTGGAGTGCATTACATCTAAAACTGGACATAGGTGGGGAAGTCGGTGCAGTCTTTTTGGATCTTAAAAAGGCCTTTGATACAGTGAATCATAAGGTCCTCCTATCCAAACTATCGCCCCTTAATGTGTCCACTGAAGTTATTAGTTGGATGTATTCCTATCTGACAAACAGAAGTCAAAGGGTTCGTCTGGGGGACACTCAGTCAGACTCTCTTTACTATAACATTGGTGTCCCACAAGGGTAAATATTATGGTGCCTTCTGTTTACCATCTATATAAATGATCTCCAACTTGCTTGCCCACAAGTTAACATGCATATGTATGCAGACGATACAGTCCTGTTTGTACACTCAAAAAATAGACAAGTTAACTGAAGCTATGGTAGACGCTTTTAAATGGATTACTGATTCTTGCCTGCATTTAAATATCGACGAGACTGATTGTATGTACTTCTCTAAGAAATCTATTGATTCATCCCAACGAGCTGTTCTTGTTAATGGGGAAAATCTGAAAGTTGTGTCTAACTTCTGGACTCCAACTTGACATTTAAGAAACGTGAAGAAAATGGTTAACACGGTCAAGTTTGGATTATCCAATTTTAGATTACCTTCCTCTGGAGGGCGCTAAACTATATATGCATGCTCTGATCTTCTCACATCTGAGATATTGCCTCACATGCTCATCACAAGCAAGAGCTACTATTCAATTGAATCCCTCTACAAACAAACACAAGATTTTTGATAACAAACCAAACAGTTACCACCATTGCCACCGTACACAAACGTAATTTATTCAGTCTGGATAGGTTTAAGCAGTACGTAGATGCAAGCCTTGTCTTTAAGATCTTGCGTGGTCTATGCCGACATATCATGCTCAAGGAAAGCACCTCCAGGATAACAAGGGCAGTAACTAGAGGGGATTGCGTTGTCCCTTTTCGACACAGTAAATTTGGTCAATCGGTCTTTGTTAGAGCTACAATATACTGGAATGCAATGGGCATACATAACCCGTAGTATTTACTGCCTATGCACACTAGGTAAGACCTGGGCGGACCACCCCCTGTATTTTCGTTAGCGCACCAGGTGGTGCTAAGTTAGGTAAGTAGTGGGTAGGCAGGTAAGGTAGGAGGGGGCTTTGACATTTACTTTCTTTGCTTTGGTTCCATCCAGCCCCTTTTCCCCATATTACCGTATGAAGTAATAAATAAATTCCCAGTAAACGGTATATTCTCTGCCTTTGTCATCCTTACCCACACCTACAGTCCCATACCTCTTTCACTCCACGGGAAGTTGTTGTAGCAGGGTGTTGCGTACCCACTGCAAGAGGCGTACGTAACTCCCTTGGACTTGAGAAGCTGCACTGCTTATTGTACTTTTACATTTAAATTGAAAGCATGGCTCAAATCTATTCAAAACTGTACACGATTTATCTGTGGTTTCTCATATGTAAGACAACAGTTGAAGATAGTGTTTTTTTATTACAAATAAGTTGTTGTTGTTAGAATGATATATTATTGGATGTAATATATTTTGTATTGTTTTAGTGAGTGTTTGTATAGTGGCTGTGTAAAGGCCCTTACCTGCCCAGGGACTACGGGTGCAAATTATCTTTTGGCTAACCCCAGCACATTTACATGGATGTTGCATTATTGTAATATTGATGTTGATTAATGTGCATTGTCCCCTATAAATAAATACATCAAATATATAGGGTTCACAGCATTAAAAACAGAAAGGGAATTAACGAGTAGCTCCTGAAAAGAGTATTGGTCAAAATTGCGGGATCAGGTGGCTTTGCGAGGCTACCACCAACATTCAACCATGTATCTGTTAGTCAGTAGTCAGTGACCTGCTGGTGGCAATAAAAGATGAATGTTCATGATCTGAAAATGACAATGGACCATACAGTATTCTTCTTCTGACCTTTCTGTCACCACCAATAACAACATTCCTTCACAGAACACCACACACGGAACACAATAAACAGGAAACTCGGATGCTGTGGATTCCACCTATCCCCCACTACCTACATTCCATACACCTACATTCCTTTCAGTGATAGTTCAGGCCTGCCATACACAGGTAAGACCAAATTCTAGCAACCTAAAGGTTGTGTGTTCAAATCTGATCACGGACAACTTTAGTATTTTAGCAACTTTTCAACTATTTACTACCTTTTAGCTACTTTTCAAATACTTAGCATGTTCACTAACCCTTCCACTAACCTTATCCCGTTTAGATAACCCTTCCCCTAAACCTGAACTTAAACCTAACCCCTAGAATTCGTAACATATAATTTGTTTTGCAAATGTAACATATGATACTAAATGGGGTGCCTCAGATTTACAGTACATACAGAATAATACGTAATGGTCTGAGACCCGGTTGCTTTTGATCACCTGAGTAAGCTCCACTCATTGCACTGGCGCAGTCATAGCCTTGACCATGGCATTTGTTCACTGATATCCCCTTATACATTCAATCCATTTATTTCTGCTTTTTCAACATTCCGGAAGCCCAAGAAACAATCATATAGCTAGCTCCCTAGTACATATGGAAATGTAAAAAGTTTATGAATTACTTTTTGGAGAGTTAGTCTAAATTGACATTGATGACAAGTGCATGGGCCCCCACACCTCATAAGCCCCCTGCATTGCGGGGCCTGCTGGGGTGTCCGGTACACCAGTGAAGGAATGCAGGTTTAAGGAATCCATGTAGTGGTGGTCGCCAGGAATCATTTAGAGCTTCTGACTTCCCTGTTCCGTGTGTTCTGTGTTCTGTTTTCCGAGAGGGAATGTTGTTGTTGGTGGTGATAGAAAGATCAGAAGAAGAATACTTGATTGTCCATTTGTCATTTTTAGATCCTGATATTTTATTGCCACCAGCAGACCACCATACTGATCACTGGCTAACCAACAGTGGGTTGAATGTTGGTGGTAGCCCTTCACTGCTTTAAGCCCTTCAACCAGGGGTGTCAAACTCATTCCATGGAGGATTACAAGTGAGGAGAGAAAACCAGCAGACACTCGGCCCTCTGTGGAACGAGTTTGACAAGTGCCTTAAACTGAACTACCAGATAGGAATGTTGGCAAAAAGTCGCGTCTACAAAACTTAGTGCACTGTGTTCGTAACAGATTCTAGCTTCGGGAACAGAAAACTGTATTGAGATCAGAGGTTTCATCGATGAAAACATTTTAAGAACCAGATTTAGATTCTCTGCTGCAAAAACAGGGGATTGACACACACCAGGTGCTTGTGACCAGGGACCTTATTTTCATGTCAAGTCCAACACTGTAATTTTGTCGTATACCATTTACGATAAAATATGTGCATACCAACATTTTACAACTATGTAATTTAAGTAGATTTTGCATGAAATTGTGTGATTTATGAATGAAACATGCATATTTGTGATTAACACAATTTAATTAATGGGTGTAGATGTTATATAAACCAGATTTTATTATCATAGTTTAAGAAATGATCGTACACGTAAATGAGGCCCCTGACAAGCGATCTTGATTGAGGGGTGAACCCAGATTGGATGAGTTTTTGGCAACAACAAATATTACACAAGCATTGTGGTGAAACTGCACAATTGTTCTGTAATCATTTTTGTGCAGACCAACTCTCCGTTTTATCACACAAATATCTGTTGTATCACAACCATTGTGTCAAATCCATTGTACAACGTGAGTGTGTATGGGACCCACTAAAGAGTGTTGCCTCTTTATTTAACCTGCAGGTAAGTCATTGAGAACACATTCTCTTTTACAATAATGACTTGACCAAGAGGGAGCAATGACACTACAGACAAAGCAGATTTTTTTTTTTGTTTGTTTTTACTCGTTTACAGAAATAGGAACAGACATATTTACATCATGGCTAGGGTGCACAGCATTAAAAACAGAAAGGGAATTAACGAGTAGCTCCTGAAAACAGTATTGGTCTAAAAGCATTGAAGTGCTACCACCAACATAGCCTCATAAATACCAGACTGATTCACGCTGCGTAAAAGGGTTTAATGTAAGCTTGCGGGATCAGGTGGCTTTGCGAGGCTACCACCAACATTCAACCGTCTATCTGTAAGCCAGTAGTCAGTGACCTGCTGGTGGCAATAAAAGATGAATGTTCATGATCTGAAAATGACAATCGACCATAAAAGTATTCTTCTTCTGACCTTTCAGTCACCAACAACAACAACATTTCTTCACAGAAAGATACAATTTAGAACTGGATTGCTGTTACACTGTGATTTGTGCAACCTGTGTAACTTCACGTGACCTGTTTGAATCCTCTAGTGTTGAGTTCTACCTCTCCATCACGTTTATGTTAATATGTCAATTAATATTCATATATGGCTGTATAAAAGTCTTCCTATAGCTTAGAGAGCGCTAGAACAGAAACAGTGGACACTGATGCTTAGTCAGCTGGGTAGGACAGGGACACTTTAGGGTTGGACTACATATTTTAAAATTCAGTCGCTAGAATTCAACTAACTGTTTTTTCTAACTATCGAATTCAATATTTCTGTTTAAGGTTTGAACTTGAGGCTGAAAATCTTTGAACTATAATGATGGCGAGACTGACTTAAATCAAATAATGGTATTTTCTTGAAAATGTTATGTGTGAATTAAATTGAAAGGTAGAGGTTTTGTTTGAAACCACCTATCTCTCTCTGTGTCTCTTACTTTCTCTATTTCTTCTCTCTCTCTGTCTCTCTCTCTCTCTCTCTCCTCTCTAAGGCTCACAATGTTGGCAGTGTTACTTCTGGCTGTTGTAGCAGTCCACTCTGCCCCTCGATGTGATATCAACCTGGATGCAGACTGTAATGAAGTCTACAACATCTCGCAAGCAAGTGGCGTCTACCCCATCTACCCCTTTTTGACACCTGTTCAGGTGTACTGTGACATGAACACGGATGGAGGCAAGTGGACTGTGAGTATCATAGTACTATGTTGGGCTCTTATTAACATTTCTATCCTTACAGACCATGTGAACAGTTGCTAAACATCTCTGTCTGTCTGTCTGTCTGTCTGTCACTCAAGTAATCCAGAGGATAGATGGATCTCTGAACTTCTACAGACCCTGGAACCAGTACAAAGTTGGTTTTGGAAACCCAGAGGGAGAATACTGGCTAGGTGAGAATTTACTTTAGCAAAAAATAAGAAAATAATCGCCCAAAATAAGATGAAACAAGTAGAGTATACAAATGATAACTTTGTATACTGTAATCTGCAATCTGATCTAGCGTTGTCTCTTCAGGACTGGAGAACATCCACCTTCTCACTAAGAGGAGGAAGTATGAGCTGAGGGTAGACATGGAGGACTTTGAAGGAAACAGTGTGTTTGCCATGTACTCTTCCTTCTTTTTGGACTCTGAGGCAGACGGATACAAACTACATGTCACTGGATTCACCAACAGAGGAGCAGGTGAGTGAGAGACAACATTTGTTGTTTTTGCCTTGTCGGTGATACCATTTTCAAAGATGAACACAAGTTATTCACACAATGTGCTCTGGCTTCACAGCTGTCTGAGAACAAATGCTGTGTTTTTGTCCTATAAACGTCAGAGCACTTTAATGGGTAATTTTCCTGAAAAAATATGTGTGCTTGCTTCAGTTGTCACTCATCCTTAAATTGTCAACTTGTCAACTTCACATTCATCATCTCCAGCACCACCCCATCATCAAAGTGTGAAAACAGCACTTTACTATGTGTTGTAGTCAAAAGGATAGAGGAAGATAGGCTATGTTTCTGATTACGTCATTGGAAAAACCTTTAACATCATCTGGTGTGTATCATGTGATTTTCACCAGGAAAATGTTACTTTACTAACCTTGCCTGCTCAGAGTTGGTTAAAAATCACATGATGTTGATCATCTCATCCAGAAACACTTTTGACATCATCTGGTGTGCATCCGCCCTTTTTATTTATTTGGATTTTTTTTACAAATGTTGGTGTTGGAGTGGTGCTGGAAATGATGAATATGAGGTTGAAAAGTGGTGACATTTCCTATAAGTATTTTGTATGCTAGTGGAAATGTATGGAAGTTTAAATTGTTAGAGGCCAGTGTTGGAAAATGTAGGGGAATGTCATAGTAGTAGTGACTGTGTTGGAAATAGTAGTGGGCCTGTAGTGGGATAACTGTAGAAGTTGTGACTGCAGTAGTGGTGCATGTTGTAACTGTAGCCTAGTAGTAGTAGTAGTAGTAGTAGTAGTAAGCAGCCCAGAAGTAGTAGTAGTAACAGTACATTGCAGTAGTAATAGTGACTGTTTTAGATAGGTAGGTCTATAGTGAGGTAGGTCTATAGTGAGGTAATTATATGGCTTAGCTATGGTAAGTTGGGTCGCATTTGTAGAGTTTTTAGAAAATGCAAACACTCTAAATAGACAATTTTTTCTGTTTCCAAGGTGACTCACTGGCCTATCATAGCGGGTTGATGTTCAGCACCTTCGACAAAGACCAGGACACTTGGTCTGACAACTGTGCAGCTACTTACTATGGGACATTTTGGTATGGTTCTTGTCACTACGCTAACATCAATGGAGAGTAACTATGGGGAACCACCAAACATACCGCTACAAGTGTCAATTGGAATCACTGGAAAGGTTATCATTATTCTCTGAAAGCTGTCTCTATGAAGATTAGACCAGTGCCTTAGACCAGTGGGGTAGATACCTTTGATAAACAGCCACATATAACTCTTTATTTACTTGTTGATTACAATTTTGAACAGTAGGCCGGCTAAGTCATTGATCCAACTTTCTGGAACATCCCCCAGTGTAGAGAAGCTGCAGCCAGCAGGGTCTCCCAATGTGTATAGCAGGGGCTTGGAACACACTACTCTGACATTATGTTGTTAATCAGACAATCAGCCAATCATAGCGCCCTGTCCCAGATTAGAGTGAAATGTGGGATATCAGGGCTGTTCAGTTTTATATACACTGTCTGTTATGTATGCTATGAGTGTTTCTGATCTGACCAGATTTAATTAATGTTGTTATGTTTATCAACTGTCACAAACATTGGACTCGCTCCAGGCCTACTACATTCCAGACATCTGCCAGATCTCACAACGCCTGGATATGAATTTCATAGCGACCCTGTGTCTGATGCTAGTACAGTAGTTAAACAGTAGCTGATGCAATGCAATGACTGCAATGTAATCAGCCTGGAATGAGGCCAATGTTACAATATAAGGTATGCAGTGTATGTGTGTGTGTGTGGTAGCAAAAGGCATTATGTTTAACATTCGTATGCCTGGTATTAAGCCTATTCCTGGACTATAATGCACTTTCAATGACCATATTCCATTGATAATTATTGTTTGTCCAGGATTTGGCTTAAATCTGGGTCTGGGAAACCGTTTCTTATTGCATAAATGTGTTGTTCTACTTTTATGGCTGCCATGAGCTCACGTCACTTTGCTATGATAAGATTGAATGAGTCCTGAAAATTATATCTGTTGATATAGATAAAACAATCCAAACTGTGAATTTTTACTGAGTTGATTTAACTTTTTAATAAAGATTAGTAGAGAAAAGATGTGCTGATACTTTCTACGAAGCACACACACACATCATGCTTCATAACTGCATTTGAGATGCCTTTTGATACACTTATGATGCATTATAACACTTGCTTTAAGCTGTCATATTCATAGGGGTGGCTAACTGGAGTCATAAGAACCAATCAAATAATTGCTACTGATGGCACCAAGTCATATTATATCAAAATGCCATGATAGCATCTAACCACTAGAGTCTGCTATTGCACTTCAGCAGAGCAAGATCAGCAGGAAACCATGTACAGTACCTACAGGTAAAAATGTGACAGAAAAGTCTAAAAAGGATCCTTGGGACGTTAAACTCTGAAGTCATCCCATTGAAGTTTAAAAACGGTTAGGGTTGGATAAGGGCAGTGGCCCCACATTTTTAGCAAAGAAAAATATATACAAATATGTTTTGGTGGGGAGGCTTGCCTGTTTTGCATGTATTTTGGCATTAATACAAGTCACATATCAGTTTGCTAACAATGTAAAAATATATATATATCATTGAGTTAAAAAAGCCACATACAAACATAGTCTCTTTTTTGTTTTCTTGAGTAAGGCAGCTCCAAAATGCAGGTGTTTAAGCCTAGCTCAGTGCTTTCTGTGGTGGTGGGACAAGTCAGCAGAAAATAGGAGCATTGCACCGTGATTGGCTACAGATAAAATGACGCCAAATCACGTTGTATGTACAGTAGCTTTGGTTGGACTGATCATATCAACATATTACTTTCAAAATCTTAGCTTGCAGTCATCATCATGAATCAAGTAGACAATCTACTGGCAAATCCTTTTTAATCCTTGTCATATGAACATAAATAATGAAGAGAAATTCTAGATAAAACGTATCGGTGCTCATCGGCCATTGGACATAAATATTACACAGTAAGTTGGAAATCGCAAATTCAACAATGAGTGGTTTGGAAGGAATTGATGACAGTGGCTAACTGCAAGCATTGCAACTGGGAAGTTGGGAATAAACGAGCTCAGACTGGGAAAATACGTTTTGAATGGTCATCCAACTAGGAATTGTAAATCCGGCCTCTTTGTCTTTCTTTGATGACAAAATGTGCCCACAAAGGACCGCTGCGCCACCTTCCTGTTCAAGTGAGCACATCACAACAAGGTGAGTCCAAAAATGTCTTATATGCTGCTGCTGATGGTGTAATATGCCAGGGAGATATGTATACTGTAGCTAAGAAAGTAATACTAAGCATATCTTGTGTAATAGGTGGCTAGTAGCCCATGTGCCTCACCCTAATAATTTTGTCTATTTTCACCTCTTAATTTCGCCTAACATTACTGTTCTGAGTCGGTGGTGCACATGTAGCCTATAACCTATTTTCGAGAAATGTCATCATCAAATATTGTAAGAGCTTTCATTGTCTGCTTATATGCCCCCTTTATTTATTGTACAGTTCTGACTTGGTGTACAGGGAAAATACTGTAAGAGGGACAATGTTCTGAATTCTGTCGCTGTACATTTCAAAAGTGCTGAACACATAGTTATATTGACTACGTTCATCTTAGTTCGTTCATTAATGTCGTAATCGAAATTACGGAATGCCTCTTATCCGCTCATCATTTCCTTATGCCATAGTTTGTACATCGATTGTCAGTAGAAACCACATTTGTTTAAGCAAGTCAGCCATATCAGCTATGTTTTTTTTTAAAGGCAGTAAATGAGGCTGAATGAACTGTTTCGCTGCCAGACAAGGCTCCGCTGATAGCCAGGTGTAGCAGTGGTAAGGATTCACTCCATTGTGCTGGAAAGAAAGCTCTGCTTTTGGGACAGCTTTATTTAGGCCCTAACAGTTTCTGGGCACTGCTTGTCGTTGTTGTGTTGTCTAGTGGCTTAGCTGGCATGCATCTAAAAAAAATTGTTTGCCACACCAAGATTTACGTGCTAAAATCGCCACTGGGTAAGGGTTATGGTTAAAATAAGGGTAGGGGTTAAGGTTAGGGTCAGGGTTTAGGGTAGGGTCGTCTTAAGGGTCCCAGCTAGCATCTACCATTCTGTGACATAGGCTGATTTATGATTTAATACAAGGACTGTATCACCTATCCAATTGAGTCGGTCTCTCTTGTGAATAGTCTGTGGCTATAAGCAATGTAGCATTCGTAAAGTGTTTATGTACCACCAAAATACTCATAATGTAACAAGATCTCATATAATCAGATCTCTTTGAGAAGATCTGATGGACAAGTGGTGACTTGTACAGAAAAGCAGACCCAATGTCAACCATATTAAAGCAGTCGCAGTGCCCATTGAGGTCATTTAAAAAATGTATTTAACCTGGCAAGTCAGTTAAGGACAAATTATTATTTACAATGACGGCCTAACCCGGACAACGCTGTGCTAATTGTGCGCCGCCCTATGGGACTCCCAATCACAGCCAGATGTGACACAGCTTGGATTCAAACCAGTGACCGCAGTGACACCTCTTTCACTGAAATGCAGTGCCTTAGACCACTGTGCCACACGGGAGCTCATTGCTGTGATTATTCCTATAGGTGAGCTGATCTGATCATGATTCATGAGTAATGATGGCCACCAATATGGAAAGTCCATATCGATATCCGTTTCATTTTTTTTTTTTTATATATATCGATATCATATCGGAATTTAAAAACGTGTAGGCCTACTTGCTGTTTACCCCTTTGTTTCAGTGTCATGAATTTTAAAATGCGTTTCATCTTCCTAATGAGCCACCATAACATTGTGGTTGTGTTTTCCTTATCAGCCACCGTATTTCCCTTGTCATTTTGATGAGATATCAAATTTAGCACACAAACAAATAGCTAGATCGCAGCTGTACGGATAAACCAAATATCCTTTCAGCAGTCACATTATAGATACACACGGTGAGGCAGGGCTTAACGTGACCATGCCCCGGAGTAGGACACATCCGTAGGATACTCCCGTTACTCCAATGATAAATGTCCTACTTTACTCATAACCCGACACAACGGCTGTATTTTTTTTAATCATACATTTTACATGCTTCCATGTCGTCTTAATCAACAAACTACATCATACCTAAAAACACTTTCATTCTAAATGTAAAACTGTTAACACAATTTATTTTACATACTGTACTTTAGGATGATTTGGACATGATGGGCGAAAAAGGTCACAAAAGTTCAGTGGTGTAAAGTAGCGTATACTTTGATTTTCACTTTTGATACTTAAGTACATTTTTAGCAATTCCATGTACTTTTAATACTTAAGTATATTTCAAGCCAAATACTTTTAGACTTTTACTCAAGTAGTATTTTACTTGAGTCATTTTCTATTAGGGTATCTTTACTTTTACTCAAGTTTGACAATTTAGTACTTTTTCCAACACTGCAAAAGTTACAAAAATACAACTGCAGCAACATCCATTTCTAACATAACACAGAAGCAAAGAAAAGTGATCATACTACCTCAGAAAGCAATTTTTTTCACATGTAATTCAAAGAATGGAGGATGCGGGCATCGATCCCGCTACCTCTCGCATGCTAAGCGAGCGCTCTACCATTTGAGCTAATCCCCCTATTATATATGAGCGGGTATGTGATTTCTTGTTATGTCATCGTCAGCGCCTGTGCTACATTGAAATGATTCCGGCGGAAGTTTAGTGGCGAGGCCCTGTCGACAAAGAAAAAAATGTCGAGTGGAGTCGGGAGTGAGTATTAATTGTTATTGTTTGCTAGCTTGCAAATGTAGCTACAACGTACACATACATTTCAAATGTAATGTACAATATGTTCGTAGCTAGCTGGCTTTATACATTGTATTCGTCTAGTTAGCCTTCCTTGGTTTTGTTAGCGCCGGGCACGCTAGCTAGCTAAATTGCTAGCTAACAATGTGTTCCTAGCTACTGAGCGCGTACCTTCCTAGCCGAATATGATAAACAACAAAAACAAGTACTGAGTTAGATTACCTAGCTAGCTAAGTGGTACTGTTGTGCTTTTCTAGTTAGCTAGATTGAACCTTTCTTTGCATTAACAAGATTGTAGCTTGCTGTTTAGCTAACTAGTTAGGTCAGAGCTCAAATCTAGGGTGATGGTTCCCCGTGCGCAGCAACTTGTCAAATCCAGGGATGCAAACTAGTCACATTTCGGCGAAATTCACCGTTTTGAATCTAAAATAGGTGACTTACGTAATTCGTGTAGATCCGGTGAGAAACTTTTTTTTTGGGGGGGGGGGGTTGGATCACTACTGGCTGTAATTGAACGAGTGATGCGCGTTTGTAGCAATACTGGCTGTATCCAAGGCTCAGACAATCGTTCACACAACAACAGAATGCAGCGCAGCACGTGACTGAAGAAAGAAGAGACAACCAGTTACTAGTTACAGCATCCGCGCGCGCTCTGGAAAGGCAGCTTGCCAGTTACAGCAGCTCGTCCCCTGAACGATAACGAAGCGGTAACGTTAAGCTTGACTACGGAGAAAGTGATGAAGCGTACTTCATTAGCTGTAACTGAAAAACTACTGGCATTTATAAAGTTTGAGGTGAGGGAGAAAGTGTGGTGGAACAAGTATTAGCGTTGTATCTTGCTAGCTGGATCGAATTCTCCATTAGCTAGCCATAAAAATGTTGAGCAACATTATCCAATTTATCTGATCAAATAATTTAGTTTATGGTGTGAAAATGTACTTGCTAATAGTCGGACAGCTAACGTTAGCTAGCTAACTTTACAACATCAGATGAGCTAACATTAGTAACCTAACCAATTCGCTATAGTGTTAACTGGTATACGACTCCTTGCCATTCCTCAAGTTATAACGCGTTAGTTGCTTACTGGACCCTGGCAATCTGAGTGAAACGTTAACAAACCACTATCTCCCTTTGCAGTATGTGATTAATTTTCAGATTGAGAGAATTAGGTGAAAATTAGGCATTGCTTGTTAAACAAGTGGATTCAGGGATGAAGTGTAGTTGGAGCTGGGCCTGGCTTAAACTGGATGCCACTATAGAGGTGAAAGGAACACCACAAACTTTCCCTCTTTCTCACTTTTGCTGGCACATTGTAGAACACATGTCCACAGACAGAAAGTGTCCAATGTAGTAATGTGCAGTGTAGCCCAAATATATTGATTT
The DNA here is from genome assembly GCF_029448725.1 of Salvelinus fontinalis. NCBI lineage: Eukaryota > Metazoa > Chordata > Actinopteri > Salmoniformes > Salmonidae > Salvelinus > Salvelinus fontinalis. The sequence continues at coordinate 68,486,865 of NC_074670.1, forward strand.
TGTTGTGTTGAATTTGACAGTAACACATGTGTGTAAGAATGAGGGTGGATTATACTTAGTTTTACTAAAGGGGGATTTTTGCACACGTGTAGCCTTGTGCACTTGATTTGTGTCTATAATGGCCACTATAATAGAGCAAATATAGAATGCCAGTTTGTTTAATTCTATTTCTACTTTAAGATGTTTTTTCCCAAGTGCAATATTTATGTGTGGGGTCACAAGTGTTCTATTATGAAGGTTGTCATGGCTAACTGCAATATTAGTGTATTGTTTTTTTCTCAAGACTTGAGTGTCATTTGCAGTAAAGTCTAGGCAACAAATAATATTGGATTGCTTTCTTTACATTTTTTAGCTCTGAGTTAGGTTCACATTAACCACAAAAAAAAGTGTAACCTTTTTGGGCCCTCAGCAGTTTGCATCCCTGGTCAAATCTAAGATAGCCTAATAATAGACTAAATGAGCATAATGTTACTCCTTGTAGTCCAAGGACCTTACATGTTCTATTTAGAGGCAAATTGGCTCTGGCAGCCAAATACTCCATCTAAACGTCCAACCTGGACTTAGGGTTAGGCGTAGCTCTTGATCATGACTCTCAGTAATGAGTCATTGGACGAAGGAGTCTTCTGTAAGGGGAAGTTTTGTTAAGAGCCAGTACGCTCGGGTCTGCACATTAACATGAATCGATTCTCAATTGCGGTACAGTTCTAGAAACATGAATCCCTCTACTTTCATATCACATCGAAATAATTTCACAAATACACACTTACTGTTTTAGCACAGTTGCAGTCGACAAGACGTTTGTGGCGTCCGTCTTCCGTTTACACACAGGTGTTTGTAGACGCAGATAGGTAATTAGCACAGGTATATTTAAAAAAATATATATATATCTCCAGGGACGAAGATTATGATGCGACACGATCTCCGAACCACTTAAAGTTAAATCATAGGGGAATTTTTATTTTACCAACTGATAGAACATACAGTGCCATCAGAAAGTATTCACACCCCCTTGACTTTTTCCACATTGTTGTGTGAAAGCCTGAATTTAAAAAGGATTCAAATAAAATGTTGTTTGTCACATGCGCCTGATACAACAGTATTTGTAAAGATCTTACAGTGAAATGCTTACTTACAAGCCCTTAACCAACAATGCTTTAAGAAGTGAAGAAAAAAAAAAAATGTGTTCAGTAAAAAATAGAAAAAAGTAACAAATTGATTAAACAGCAGTAGTAAAATAACAGTAGTGAGGCTATATACAGGAGATACGAGTAGAGTCAATGTGCGGGGGCACTGGTTAGTCAAGGTAATTGAGGTAATATGTACATGTAGGTAGAGTTAAAGTGACTATGCATGGATTATAAACAGAGTAGCAGCAGCGTAAAAGAGGGGTCTGGGTAGCCCTTTGATTAGCTGTTCAGGAGTCTTATGGCTTGGCGGTAGAAGCTGTTAAGAAGCCTTTTGGACCTCGACTTGGCGCTCCGGTACCGCTTGCCATGCGGTTTATGACTAGGGGGGCTGGAGTCTTTGACAATTTTTAGGGCCTTCCTCTGACGCTGCCTGGTATAGAGGTCCTGGATGGTAGGAAGCTTGGCCCCAGTGATGTACTGGGCCGCATGCACTACCATCTGTAGTGCCTTGCAGTCGAAGGCTGAGCAGTTGCCACACCAGGCAGTGATGCAACCAGTCAGGATGCTCTCGATGGTGCAGTTGTAGAACCTTTTGAGGACCAATTCCAAATCTTTTCAGTCTCCTCAGGGGTTATAGGCTTTGTCGTGTCCTCTTCACGACTGTCTTAGTGTGTTTGAACCATGATAGTTCGTTGGTAATGTGGACAGAACTTGAAGCTCTCAACCTATTCCGCTACAGCCCGTCGATGAGAATGGGGGAATGCTCGGTCCTCCTTTTCCTGTAGTCCACAATCATCTCCTTTGTCTTGAGCACGTTGCGGGAGAGGTTGTTGTCCTGGCACCACATGGCCAGGTCTCTGACCTCCTCCCTATGAGCTGTCTCATCGTTGTCGGTGGTCAGGCCAACCACTGTAGTCATCAGCAAACTTGATGATGGTGTTGGAGTCGTGCCTGGTCATGTAGTCAAGAGTGAACAGGGAGTACAGGAGGGGACTGAGCATGCACCCGACGGGCCCCATGCTGAGGATCAGCGTGGTGGATGTGTTGTCCCTACCCTTACGATCCAGTTGCAGAGGGAGGTATTTAGTCCCAGGGTCTTTAACGTAGTGATGAACTTTGAGGGCACTATGGTGTTGAACGCTTAGCTGTAGTCAATGGCATTCTCACATAGGTGTTATTTTTGTCCAGTTGGGAAAGGGCAGTGTTGAGTGCAATAGAGATTGCATCATCTGTGGATCTGTTGTGGCGGTATGCAAATTGGAGTGGGTCTAGGGTTTCTGGGATAATGCTGTTGACGTGAGCCATGACCAGCCTTTCAAAGCACTTCATGGCTACAGATGTGAGTGCTACGGGTCTGTAGTGATTAAGGCAGGTTACCTTAGTGTTCTTGGGCACAGGGACTATGGTGGTCTGCTTGAAACATGTTGGTATTACAGACTCAGTCAGGGACAGGTTGAAAATGTCAGTGAAGACACTTGCCAGTTGGTCAGCGCATGCTCGGAGTACACGTCCTGGTAATCCGCCTGGCCCTGCAGCCTTGTTAATGTTGACCTGTTTAAAGGTCTTACTCACATCGGCTACGGAGAGCGTGATCACACAGTCGTCCGGAACAGCTGCTGCTCTCATGCATGTTTCAGTGTTACTTGCATAGAAATAATTTAGCTCGTCTGGTAGGTTCGTGTCACTGGGCAGCTCGTGGCTGTGCTTCCCTCTCCCTCTGTAGTCTGTAATAGTTTGCCAGCCCTGCCACATCCAACGAGCGTCAGAGCCAGTATAGTACGATTCAGTCTTAGTCCTGTATTGACGCTTTGCCTGTTTGATTGTTAAATTTAGATTTTGGGTCACCGGTTTACAAATAATATCCAATATTGTCAAAGTGGAATTATGTTTAAAAATAAATAATTTTTATTAATAAAAAATGAAAAGCTGAAATGTCTTCGGTCAACAAGTATTCGACCTCTTTGTTATGGCAAGCCTAAAGTTCAGGAGTAATAATTTGCTTAACAAGTCACATGGACTTACTCTGTGTGCAATAATAATGTTATAACATGATTTTTTTAATGACTACCTCATCCTTAATTACACTTTGGTTGGTGTATCAATACAAAGATGCAGGTGTCCTTCCTAACTTAGTTGTAGGAGAGGAAGGAAACTGCTTAGGGATTTCACCATGAGGCCAATTGTGACTTTAGAGAGTTTAATGACTGTGATAGGATAAAACTGAGGATGGACCAACAACAATGTAGTTAATCCACAATACTAACCTAAATGACAGAGTGAAAAGGAGGAAGCCTTTACAGAATAAAAATATTCCAAAACATGCATCCTGTTTGCAAAAAGGTACTAAAAAAAACTGCAACAATTTGGCAAAGAAATTGATTTTATGTCCTGAATACAAAGCGTTATGTTTGGGGCAAATCTAACACAACACGCCACTGAGTACCACTCTTTATATTTTCAAGCATGGTGGTGTCTGCATTATGTTATGGGTATGCTTGTCATCAGCAAGAACTAGGGAGCATTTAAAAAATATATATTATAATAAATTGAATAGAGCTAAGCACATGCAAAATCCTAGAGGAAAACATTTATTCAGTCTGCTTTCCAATAAACACTGGGGGGAAAATTCCCCTTTCAGCAGGACAGTAACCTAAAACACAAGGCCAAATATATATATCTCTTTTTTTTACCTTTATTTAACTAGGCAAGTCAGTAAAGAACAAATTCTTATTTTCAATGACGGCCTAGGAACAGTGGGTTAACTGCCTTGTTCGGGGGCAGAACGACAGATTTGTACCTTGCTAGTTAGCATCTATGTATGGGTTATTGCTAACCTACCTCTTCCAATCTTCATAATTTCCTTATCTCTGTCTTTATGTAGAACACAAGATGCTGTCCGTTGGCCCGACGGAACCGTGGTCATTGAGGGAGAAACTATGCCTAGCCTCCTCTGTTATGAGGAGCGGAGACCAAAACTGGTAAACAAACTTTTTCCCGTCTGTCACTGTCTGCATCTACATGTTTATCTTTCTCTAGTGTGCATTGTAAACTTTTCTACATGGTCATTTGTGTACACTACTTGATTGTCCTCCTGCCTTTCAGGGTGTCTGTCAGCAGAGCCATCAAACCTTTCTCAGAGCAAGGCCGCCCTCCAGACTGGTTTTCTCAAAAGGTATGAGACAGACACGCTGTGACATAACAATTAATCTCTGTCATGATGAACAAGGTTAAAAGGTCAGCTACTATATATGAGCACATGACCAAAAGTATGTGGACACCTGCTTGTCGAACATCTCAAATCATGGGCATTAATATGGAGTTGGTCCCCCATTTGCTGCTATAACAACCTCCACTCTTCTGTGAAGGCTTTCCACTAAACGTTAGAATATTGCTGTGGGGACGTTCTTCCATTCAGCCATGAGCATTAGTGAGGTCAGGCGCTGATGTTGGGCGATTAGGCCTGTCTCGAAGTCGCCGTTACAATTCATCCTAAAGGTGTTTGATGGAGTTTAGGTCAAGGCTCTGTGCAGGCCAGTCAAGTTCTTCCACACCAATCTCGAGAAACCATTTCTGTATGGACATCGCTTTGTGCACAAGGGAATTGTCATGCTAAAACAGAATCGTCTAGAATGTCATTTTATGCTGTAGCGTTAAGATTTCCCTTTACTGAAACTAAGGGGCCTAGCCCGAACCATGAAAAACAGCCCCAGACCACTATTCCTCCTCCACCAAACTTTACAGTTGGCACTATGCATTCGGCAGGTAGTGTTCTCCTGGTGTCCACCAAACCCAGATTCGTCCGTCGGACTGCCAGATGGTGAAGCATGACTAATCACTCCAGAGAACGCTTTTCCACTGCTCCAAAGTCTAATGGTGCCGAGCTTTACACCACTCCCAGCCGACCTTTGGCATTGCACGTGATGATCTTAGGCTTGTGTGCGGCTGGTCGGCCATGGAACCCCATTTCATGAAGCTCCCGACAAACAGTTCTTGTGCTGACGTTGTTTCCAGATGCAGTTTGGAACTCAGTAGTGAGTTTTGCAACCGAGGACAGACTATTTTTACTACGCGCTTCAGCACTCGGCAGTCCCATTCTGTGAGCTTGTATGGCCTACCACTTTGCGGCTGAGCTGTTGTTGCTCCTAGATGTTTCCAATTCACAATAACAGCACTTACAGTTGTTCGGGGCTGCTCTAGCAGGGCAGAAATTTGACAAACTGACTTGTTGGAAAGGTGGCATCCAATGACGGTGCCACTTTGAAAGTCACTGAGCTCTTCAGGAAGGCCATTCTACTGCCAATGTTTGTCTATGGAGGTTGTATGGCTGTGTGCTCAATTTTATACACCTGTCAGCAACTGGTGTGGCTGAAATAGCCAAATCCACTAATTTGAAGGGGTGTCCACATACACACAAATGTATCTATAATGTATCTAACTTGCTGTCTGTGTCTCTGACCCCCACAGCACTGTGCCTCTCAGTACTCTGAGCTGCTGGAGACCACAGAGGCTCCAAAGTGAGTACACAAACACACACATGCGCTTTATTGGAGTATTCTATTGCGTAGGCAGCACTCCAGCTGTCATCAGAGCAGTTCCCACATAGTGTAGTCATGTGTCTAATGTACATGGCTGTTTCAGGCGTAAGCGTGGGGAAAAGGGTGAGGTGGTGGAGACCATCGAGGATGTGATCGTTCGAAGACTTACTGCCGAGAGGATAGAGGAGCTGAAGAAACTACTGAGAGACACACAGGACAAATACAGGTCAGTTCACATGGGCACTCTTGCTCACACACCTATTCAACCTCTCACTCTGTCTTTCTGTCTCTCTCTCTCTTGTTATCTCTCTCACATTACACACACACACACTCATGCACACTCCCACTCTCACACATTAAACCCATCGCTCTCAATGCATAGCCAATGTTTCTGTTCAAAGCCATTGTAGATGACAATGTGACCTCTACTTCCTGCTCTGACAGGAAGCTGAAGAAGGAGGTGGATCTGATCCAGACCGGACATCTGGACTCCCGGTTGGAGGAGTTGTGGACAGAAGTATCACAGTAAGAAACCGGTCTGTCTGTCCACCTGTCTGTCTCTCGGTTTGTGTCTGCATGTCTGTCTGTCCACCAGTGTCTTTGTGTTTATTTGTTGTATACACTACGTTGTGATTCAGAGTGTACTTTCTGTACCAGATTTAGCAGTGAAGATTGTGTTTTAAAATGGTTTTGTTTGGAAGGAAAAAGATGCAGGATGAGGATGAGGCAGATCTTAAGAGGAAGGCCACAGATACAGCCTATCAGGGTAAGCTTTGGCCTAATAGTAATAATAATAATCCACATGTTTGTGCACCACTGATTGGACCAATGATTAAGCTCAGGAACTACTAGTGATAATAACCCATACCCTCTCTGATCTCAGCTCGCCAAGCGGTTAAGAACACACCCAAGCGTGTGCCCAGTGTCACTGTACGCTCCCCTCTGGGTGCCAGTCCCACGAGCATGGAGGCACAGACAGATACCACCACGCCCCCAACAGACACAGCCATGCCCCAGGCAGAGGAGACCTCTGGCACCACTGTGGTAAGGGAAGGACCCAAGTACTGGTCATCATACGCCTGCTTTGTTATTTTGTTTCGCTTTTTGTCTTCAACAGTTGTTGATGTGTGTATTGGTAGCAAATGACAAGTGACTTGCGTATTCTGTATTCAAGCACTGCCTTGCACTTCCATCAGCATGCACGAAATGGGTCAAAGACAGTCTATGAAAAATTCTATCAGTATTGGAAGGAATACAGTGGCAGTGTTGTGGTCTATTAAATAGAAGAGAATGGGTTTTTTTCTCCCCCAATCTGTCCACGTAGGCCCAGGGGGTGGCTGTGTTTCCACCATCATCGGATGCTCCAATGGTGCTGCCTAAGGAGGGAAGCCTTGGGTCTCTGGTAGATGACTCGCCACAGAAGAGGCTCCATAGTCAGAAGTCCACGCCGCCTCCCTCCCCTCTCCTCTCAGAGCTGCTGAAGAAAGGAAGCCTGATCTCTGCTAGCCCCAGACTGGTGAGAAATACAAAGGGATTAAAAAAACGGATGATTTGCAGTAATAAAGGATGAAATTATGGGATTATTTTGTGTTGTATTGGATTATATTGGGTGGATCTGTTTTAGGGAGAGAGTCCAGATTAAGTTTGACTTCACAAGCTACTGGTGTCGGAAATTCCTGTCTCAATTTGATCACTCTCTTGTTGCTGAGAATTTTCCTGCACCGCAGGAAATGCAAATGAGCTCTGTGATTTGCATAAATTCACTGAAAACCCACACTAACACATGGTTATATTAAAGCGGCAATCAGCAGTTGCTACATACATTTTTTGACTTATAAATGAATGATATGTACCCATTGATTCTTGAAGAATATAACTTCTAAATGCCTCATGAGCTTAGTTCATCTGTCATACCCCATCAGAACCACAAATATAACCTTGTTTTACTCCAATATTTGTAAATAAAGCAAATGTAAACAAACACTGTATAGTCTCAAACCATGGTTAAAACTATGATTTTGACATAATGGATGGTCAATCCTTGCATCCATAGCTCTGTCTATGCATTTTAGAGTGGTTACATTTCTCCAGCCCCATCCACCAGCTTTTTACCGAAACAAACTTTGTTATTGTTTCAACTGCGAATTTCCCCTTTAACAGTATTGCACTTTTCATGTAGCCTACTTTTGGCCAGCTAATAGGCTAACCACAGATCACGCAATGTTATGGACTAAACATTCAATACGCGTTGCTACAGAATTCTATTGCTGTGACCATATAGGTCAAATTAAGATCCTACATCTGTACCAAGCCGCTCAGTAAAAACAGTTGAATCAGGGATATTGTGTGTTGTTGATGTAATCTCTCTGGGTCAGGTGGTGGAGGGGGATGTTGCCACTGCAGAACTGGCTAATGGAGGAGTTCCCACTACAACCCTTGCTATCCCAGCAGGCTTTGAGGTCGCCAGCTCAGGTAACTACGGCAACCGTGATATAACACGCCACACTAGCGGGCTGGCTGTTATGTGTTTGGGTTGATGTGTATTTTAGTTGAGTGCTATATGTGCTGGTGTGTGCTTCTGCGCTTTAAATGTTTTTTAGAAGCAAAGTGTGTGACTGTGTCCTTTTATTAGATGTACTTTGTTGTGTCCAACAGGAAACATTACCCCCTACTGCCCCACCCAACACAGTTTAAAACTGTCTCTCATCTGTTTCTCCTCCCCTCTCTCCCACACTGTATGTCAGTGTTTCTCTCTCCCACACTGTCTGTCAGTGTTTCTCTCTCTCTCCCAAACTGTCTGTCAGTGTTTCTCTCTCTCTCCCACACTGCCTGTCAGTGTTTCTCTCTCTCTCCCAAACTGTCTGTCAGTGTTTCTCTCTCTCTCTCTCCCAAACTGTCTGTCAGTGTTTCTCTCTCTCTCTCTCTCTCCCAAACTGTCTGTCAGTGTTTCTCTCTCTCTCTCTCTCTCCCAAACTGTCTGTCAGTGTTTCTCTCTCTCTCTCTCTCTCTCTCCCAAACTGTCTGTCAGTGTTTCTCTCTCTCTATCTCCCACACTGTCTGTCAGTGTTTCTCTCTCTCTCTCTCCCACACTGTCTGTCAGTGTTTCTCTCTCTCTCTCTCTCCCACACTGTCTGTCAGTGTTTCTCTCTCTCTCTCTCCCACACTGTCTGTCAGTGTTTCTCTCTCTCTCTCTCTCTCTCTCTCTCCCACACTGTCTGTCAGTGTTTCTCTCTCTCTCTCTCTCCCACACTGTCTGTCAGTGTTTCTCTCTCTCTCTCTCTCTCTCTCTCCCACACTGTCTGTCAGTGTTTCTCTCTCTCTCTCTCTCTCTCTCTCCCACACTGTCTGTCAGTGTTTCTCTCTCTCTCTCTCTCCCACACTGTCTGTCAGTGTTTCTCTCTCTCTCTCTCCCACACTGTCTGTCAGTGTTTCTCTCTCTCTCTCTCTCTCTCCCACACTGTCTGTCAGTGTTTCTCTCTCTCTCTCTCTCTCTCTCTCCCACACTGTCTGTCAGTGTTTCTCTCTCTCTCTCTCTCTCTCTCTCCCACACTGTCTGTCAGTGTTTCTCTCTCTCTCTCTCTCCCACACTGTCTGTCAGTGTTTCTCTCTCTCTCTCTCTCTCTCCCACACTGTCTGTCAGTGTTTCTCTCTCTCTCTCTCTCTCTCCCACACTGTCTGTCAGTGTTTCTCTCTCTCTCTCCCACACTGTCTGTCAGTGTTTCTCTCTAAACCCAGCTGTCTCTCTCGCTCTAGAAAGGGAAGGAATATCTACAGTGGCAAGAAAAAGTATGTTGAACCCTTTGGCACTACCTGGATTTCTGCATACATTGGTCATAAAATGTGATCTGATCTACATATAAGTCACAACAATAGACAAACACAGTCTGTTTAAACTAATAACACACAAGCAATTATATGTTTTAATGTCTTTATTGAACACACTGTGTAAACATTCACACAGTGCAGGGTGGAAAAAGTATGTGAACTCTTGGATTTAATAACTGGTTGACCCTCCTTTGGCAGCAATAAACTCAACCAGATATTTTCTGTAGTTGCAGAGCAGACCTGCACAACGGTCAGGAGGAATTTTGGACCATTCATCTTTACAAAACTGTTTCAGTTCAGCAATATTCTTAGGATGTCTGGTGTGAACTGCTCTCGAGGTCATGCCACAGCATTTTAAATCGGATTGAGGTCAGGACTCTAACTGGGCCACTCCAGAAGGTGTATTTTCTTCTGTTGAAGCCATTCTTTTGTTGATTTACTTGTGTTTTGGGTCGTTGTCCTGTTGCATCATCCAACTTCTGTTGGCGGACAGATAGCCTTCTCCTGAAAAATGTATTGGGAGTTCATTTTTCTGTCGATGATAGCAAGTTGTCCAGGCCCTGAGGCAGCAAAGCAGCCCCAAACCATGATGCTCCCTCCACCATACTTTACAGTTGGGATGAGGTTTTGATGTTGGTGTGCTGGTCCTTTTTTTTTCTCCACACACAATGTTGTGTGTTCCTTCCAATTGTAGTTTCCTCTGTCCACAGGATATTTTGCCAGTGGCGCTGTGGAACATCCAGGTACTCTTTTGTAGTTTCCTCTGTCCACAGGATATTTTGCCAGTAGCGCTGTGGAACATCCAGGTACTCTTTTGTAGTTTCCTCTGTCCACATGATATTTTGCCAGTAGCGCTGTGGAACATCCAGGTACTCTTTTGTAGTTTCCTCTGTCCACATGATATTTTGCCAGTAGCGCTGTGGAACATCCAGGTACTCTTTTGTAGTTTCCTCTGTCCACAGGATATTTTGCCAGTAGCGCTGTGGAACATCCAGGTACTCTTTTGTAGTTTCCTCTGTCCACATGATATTTTGCCAGTAGCGCTGTGGAACATCCAGGTACTCTTTTGTAGTTTCCTCTGTCCACATGATATTTTGCCAGTAGCGCTGTGGAACATCCAGGTACTCTTTTGTAGTTTCCTCTGTCCACAGGATATTTTGCCAGTAGCGCTGTGGAACATCCAGGTACTCTTTTGTAGTTTCCTCTGTCCACAGGATATTTTGCCAGTAGCGCTGTGGAACATCCAGGTACTCTTTTGTAGTTTCCTCTGTCCACATGATATTTTGCCAGTAGCGCTGTGGAACATCCAGGTACTCTTTTGTAGTTTCCTCTGTCCACAGGATATTTTGCCAGTAGCGCTGTGGAACATCCAGGTACTCTTTTGTAGTTTCCTCTGTCCACATGATATTTTGCCAGTAGCGCTGTGGAACATCCAGGTACTCTTTTGTAGTTTCCTCTGTCCACATGATATTTTGCCAGTAGCGCTGTGGAACATCCAGGTACTCTTTTGTAGTTTCCTCTGTCCACAGGATATTTTGCCAGTAGCGCTGTGGAACATCCAGGTACTCTTTTGTAGTTTCCTCTGTCCACAGGATATTTTGCCAGTAGCGCTGTGGAACATCCAGGTACTCTTTTGCAGACTTCAGACGTGCAGCAGTGTTTTTTTTGTACAGAAGTGGCTTCTTCCGTGGTGCCCTCCCATGAACACCATTCTTGTTTAGTGTTTTACGTATTGTAGACTCATTAACAGAGATGTTAGTGTTAACTTGAAATGACACAACGACAATGTTCCAGTTTAACAAAGTTTACTATACTATATGAACACACTACAAGTAGCCATTACACTCGAGGCTAGGTCCAACAACCCCCAGACTTCCTGCGCATGCGCACTCTTGACTTAGTGATAGCCCCGTAATAACAGGAATATAGGGATACTTAAAACATGAACTTAACAATCTCCCCCTTTTCTTTAAAGACAAATAAAACATCAACAACATAATTAAATGTCCAAGTATTATTCAAGATCCCCATTACAAATGGGTTGTGTGACAGTTCTTATTTGTATTACTCAAGCTGCCACTTTCCATTACTGAGAGCCTGTAGGAGCGAGAGCCTGTAGGAGCACAAGACCGGATGCTCCTTTTTTAGTCAGACAGTCAGCAAGCTGTTCCTTTGTGGTCTACCACAGAATCCGCTGGATTCTCTGTGCTTGAATAAGTTCCTTGATGCTGAGTCTTTTCTCTGTGACAGACTTGGTTGACTTCACAGCATCAACTAATAAGTAGTTGTCAGTGACACAAACTACAGGTAGAAAGTGCTGTTTTGTCTCGCCAGTGGTAAGCTCTGAGAACAGAGTTGCAAGAAAGATAGCATTGTCAACTCCATCCCCAAGACCAAGGGTTTCTCCAGCAAGTCCGCTTCGGACAACCCTTGTGATCCTTTTTTTGACTGCCAACAGATAGGTGAGAATCTTCGTCCTTCACCCATTAACACGATTAGATGTCCACCTTGTGTGCCTCCATCTGTAAGGTTCCCTAGCGAAGCATCTCTGAAGACAACTAGTTTGAAAATCTTATCCAACATGCTGAAACTTTAATATCACTTGTTGTGATTTCAGATTACGAACAACTTTGTTTGCCTCATGAATGGTTTGTACAGTGGCGTGTTTTGTGTTAGATGCCAAGTTGCAAACATCAAACATTACATCAGGTCTACTCTGTCTATCAACCCATAAAATTTGTCCTATCTTTGACCTCAATTTATCAGCTTCAATTCCACATAGAGGGGAATTCCTTTGTATGGCTCTTGAAGAATCCATGTGGATGGGTTGAAGATTCTTGATATAGCTCTCCTGTTGCATCAGTATTTTGCCATCAACTGTAATAAACTCTATGCCAACATAACAAAAATGTATGATCATGCTCCTCACGGCCAACCTAGAAAACAGCTTTGAGGTGTGGAATCACAGTTGAAGCAAAGGTCTCTGAGCCACCCCAGATAGTCATCAACATGACAGGCAAGTACTCCAGTCACATTGCAGTCTTGATCAAGCCAATAGAAGACTGCAGGATCCACTTGTGACATTTTTCCACCTGTATTCAGCATTGTTGACTTGACTTTGTTGTACCAGTAGAGTGATCCATCTGCCAGTCCATACACACACTTTTTTAGTTTCCACAGTGTTCCTTCGCTTTTAGCTTCAGGCGGAGGTCAGATGTGAATGTCCCTTGACAGCTCTGTTCCCTGCAAAAATCCAGATTTGATGTCTATGGAATTAAGTTTCCATTTTTTTCTGGCAGATCACTGACATCAGCAATCAGAGTGACTCTGAGGCGCATGACGGTGAGTCTTTTGCGAGTTCTTTAGCAGCCAGCTCCTCAAAACCTCTAGGCACTAGACGTGCTTTAGGCACTATTCCAGTTAAGGATTCTTTAAGGGTACACACCCACCTTGTTGAGATGCATTTTTGGCCAATGTCTTTGACTTCCTCAAACACTCCATTTTTCCTCCAATTACTGAGCTCATCTAGCTTAGCTGAGCCAAATGACACGTTCTTTGTTTCAAGTACATCATCATTTTGAATGTCATTCTGTTTTTCTCGATTTTCCATTGATTCAATTCTGATACTATCTACAAGTGACAGGTCAGCTGACCCTGTTGTACCAGAAAGTGTAGCTGGTTCAGAGTACTGCAAGTTGTACCAGTTCTTGTGTTTTACTTTTCCTGCTCGTCCAATGACGGTTGCTGTATGTGGAATACCACTTTCTCTGTCCATGTATTTAACAGTTTGTCCTGTTTTCAGATTGGAACAACCATGTTCTCTTAACACATATGACTGTTGTTGAATGTTTTCCTCATTTGAACGCTCAATAGTATTACCTGTGGCATGGTTAAAGGTCTCTGCTCCATTTCCTGTGTCAGTTTCAGTGTCCATATCATTGGATGTGACATCTGGTAGGTTTGTGTCTGTTACTGTGTCCTTTTTGTCATTTTCATTAGGAGACTGATTCTCAGCTACAGCCCCTCTATCTTGTTGATCATTTACTTTCCGCAATCTTGAGTGATGCACCCTGACAATCATGCCTTCGTGCCTCACAAATATCACCACACCATCTTGACCAATGACTACTCCCGGTCCTTTCCACTCTTGACAGTCAACTCGTTTGTAGTACACTTTGTTTCCAGTTTCGTACTTCTCATCATCATTATTCCCTGAACTGCTGAGTAACTTCTGAAGTCTGTCAACTGTATCATGTCCAAACTGTTTGTAAAGCTTTTGCAATACTTTGTGTTTTTCTTTAGTGCTCATGTTCTCTGTGACTGTCAGAATCTCCATGTGCTCTGTGTCAGTCAGAATCTCATTTTTGCATGGACTCTGTGAGATGTCTTTGTCTAAAATGTTTACACAATAGTGACCTGAGGTAGTAAGTTCAAGAGTCACTGGTTGTTTAAACATCACTGCCTTGTCATTTTTAATGTCTAGTACAGCCTCTGCCTTCTTGAGGGAAGCTTTGCTTAATAGTAAGGGGATATCTGTAGGGACCACCTCTGTTTCAATGTGACACTTAGTCTGACCAATTTTTGCTGGTATCTTAACTCTCTTGGTAGAATGGACAATTCTCCCATCTCCAAATTTGAAAGCTCTTTTGCTTGGTGTGTCAATCATATTTTGTACTTCTTTCATATTTAGTTCACTGACATAGCTATCAAGCCATTTTGCACCACACACTGTCCGTGTACATGCAGTATCAATCACAGCAGATCCTAAGGATTCAACTATAAAAATCTCAGTATCAGATTCATTTGAAAACAGTGTAATGTTACACTGCTCTATCTCTGTGTTTACATTTTCCTCTGTTAGATTAACTTGTTCATTTTTATGAGGACAGTCTTTAACCCAATGGTAAGTGCTTTGACAAATTGCACATTTCGATCTCCTTCCATATTTGTCCAGTGGATTTGTGCCGGGAAATGGCGCCCTCTTCTGGTTGTCTTGAGAACGTGACTTGTTGGCACCTTTTCTGTGCTGCTCGGTGTAATATGCTGCGTCACTCACTTGCATTCCATCTGTTATTGGCGCGACAGACGTCTTCTCACCAAATATTATTTTTAGTGCCGACTTCATAGATGCAAAAGTCAGCACAGTACAAGCAGTCAAAGCCAACTGTTTCTCCCTACCATCTAGACAAGCAGTGTCTAGCAACTTGAACCCTAACACTGCATCTGGGAGAACCATGTCGTACTTGCGCATTCTATTGTACCTCTGTTCGAAATCAATGATGTAGTCTGCCATTGCAACCGAAATATCTCTCGTAACACTGTCAAAGTTTGAATATGGCTCGTAGGCACGGTCTTTCTCTTCTTTAAGAAATACAGAATCCAGTGCTATGATCAAAGTTCCCATACCGTCATCCTTGTTCAAATCCTCAACGGATATTTCCAGTGCTGTATCTCTCGCTCTTCCCTCCAGCGATAATACCACCGCAAGTGCTTGCTTTTTCGCGTCCAGATTAGTAACGCGTGTCCAGATTCCCAGTTCATTTTTCCAACTTTCGTACGACCTCTTCTCGTCGAAGCGAGGTGGCACGTTGTAGTTAGAAACCATCCTCTGCTACCAATGTTAACTGGAAATGACACAACGACAAGGTTCCAGTTTAACAAAGTTTACTCTACTATATGAACACACTACAAGTAGCCATTACACTCGAGGCTAGGTCCAACAGTTAGCATGTTCCAGAGATTTCTGTAAATCTAGCTGATACTCTAGGATTCTTCTTAACCTCATTGAGCATTCTGCACTGTGCTCTTGCAGTCATCTTTGCAGGATGGCCACTCCTAGGGAGATTAGCAACAGTGCTGAATTGATCAATTTATAGACCATTTGTAAAACTGTGGACTGATGAACATCAAGGCTTTTAGAGATACTTTTGTAACCCTTTCCAGCTTTATGCAAGTCAACCATTTTTAATCATGGGTCTCCTGAGATCTCTTTTGTTCGAGGCATGGTTCACATCAGGCAATGCTTCTTGTGAATAGCAAACTCCAATTTTGTGAGTTTCTTTTAGGGCAAGGCAGCCCTAACCAACATCTCCAATCTCGTCTCATTGATTGGACTCCAGGTTAGCTGACTCCTGACTCCAATTAGTTTTCACATACTTTTCCCCAACCTACACTGTGAATGTTTAAATTATGTATTCAATATGGACAAGAAAAATGCAATAATTAGTGTGTTATTAGTTTAATAAGCAGACTGTGTTTGTCTATTGTTGTGACTAAGATGAAGATCAGATCCTATTTTCTGACTAATTTATGCAGAAATCCAGGTAATTCCAAAGGGTTCACATACTTTTCTTGCCACTGTATGTAAAGAGGAACATGCATCTGATTTCTACTCCCAGTGAGACCGGTGTACTATTTGTGGTGACACATCTCTCTCTCTCTCTCTCTCTCTGTTCAGTCGGAGAGGCAGTGGTGAAGGCAGAGCTGGGTGAGGAGGTGGAGCTAGTGAAGGAGGCAGGGCTAGTAGAGGAGGACCTGGTAGCTGTTTCCTACATGGGGGATGAGCTGGACCTGGAGACAGTCGGAGACATCATTGCCATCATAGAGGAGAAGGTAAATTGTGTGGGGGGGTGCAGCTTTTGACCTAGATATCTCTGTAGTAAGCGGTCTTGTTTGTGCGCACTCATCACAGTCCTCTCTCTGTATGTGTGTCTCTTTCTCTCTGTGTGTCTGTATTTCTCAGGTGGATGACTCTGTGGAGGCTCTAGATGCTGCAGCAGTGGAGGCTGCTCTCTCTCTCTGTGAGGAGGCTGTTTCTGCCGGCCACTCCCTCTCAGGCCCCTGGGAGGCCCATGACTTGAAGTCCTCAGAGCCTGGGCCCACGGTTCAGTTTGACCCCACACAGGGGCTTCAGGGTGGGACGGGAGCTACCCCTGGGGTCCTGGAGCCAGAGACAGAGAGTGGAAGGGGGGAAGCCAGGGAGGGATTAGAAACAGTGGGGACAGACGTTGCTCCTTCTGTTGCCGCCGCCGACTGCCTGGCAGGAAGTGAGGTCACAGAGGAGGGAGTTCTCACGGTGGAAGGAAGCCTGAGCACAGCTGTGAAGACTGAGAATGAGGAGTGGACCCAGCCAGAACCAAACACACCCTGCCTAGACTCAGAAGACAGCTCTGGATCAGGGAAAGAGTCCAAGGTAATTGTTCTCTTTTCAGTAACACTCACTGACACACACACCTTTTACCAGGTGCAGTTGAATTATCATCTCTCCTTGTGTATCTTTATGTAGGATGTGAAGGATGAGGATGGAGGGAGCGACGGGGATCCTGATGAAGAGGTGGAGATAAAAGAGGAGTGTGGAGAGGGGGAGGGGCCCTACCTATCAGAAGTAGAACCGGCAGCCAGTGAGAGCGAGGATGGCTATGGCCCCTCTTCCCAACGCTACACCACAGCTGATTCGCTAGCCAGCAGCCCCGCCTCTTCTCAGTTGTAAGTTTCCAACCCTGGTCCTTGTATCCATGGCCACTCTTAATCTGAACATGCCATCACAAGCCTGAATAAAGCAAGTCAACTCGACCCTTAAGAATGCTTTTTGACCAATGCCCAAGATGAGGGATGGTTTCTCTGTAGTAAGCTGTCTTGTGGGCTTTTGTGCACTATCATCACAATCCTGTCTCTCTCCCTCTACCACTCACCTACCCTCCTGTCTGTTTCTCTCTCTCTACCACTCACCTACCCTCCTGTCTGTCTCTCTCCCTCTACCACTCACCTACCCTCCTGTCTGTCTCTCTCTCTCTACCACTCACCTACCCTCCTGTCTGTCGATCTCTCTAAGCTCGATATGTGGGGAGGATCAGGAGGCCGTTCAGGCTCAGAAGATCTGGAAGAAAGCCATCATGCTGGTGTGGAGAGCAGCAGCCAATCACAGGTCAGCTCTTAACCAAGTGCCCAATAACAGCCAATATGTCTAAGGCACTGTAGGGTTTGCCTGATCTGTTGTTATCTGTGACAGGTACGCCAGTGTGTTCCTCCAGTCTGTGTCTGATGACATCGCCCCTGGTTACCACAGCATTGTACACAGGTGAGAGTGCTATAAGAGCAAGCTGTTTGTTTGCTATTATATGTTATGTACAAATGAAAATAAAATCTATATGAACAATGTACATACTAACCTTCCCCTCTTAAACACACACTCCTCCCTAACACATCCACACACAGACCCATGGATCTGTCGGCCATCAAGAAGAGTATCGAGGCAGGTCAGATCCGTACCACAGCAGAGTTCCAGCGTGACATCATGTTGATGTTCCAGAACGCGGTGATGTACAACAGCTCTGACCACGATGTGTTCCACATGGCCCTGGAGATGCAGAGGGACGTTCTAGAACACGTGCAGCAGTTTCTGGCCACTCAGCTCATCATGCAGACCTCAGAGTCCTCTATCTCCACCAAGAGCCTCAGAGGCCGCGAGGGGGGCCGCAAGCCAGGGGAGCCAGTGGAGAAGGTAAAACTAGACTAGACACACACCTCCAAGTCCAGCATCGACACCAACGAGCCAAGACATGGGACAGACTCTGTACCCATCTCATACCCCAATAATCTTATCTTGCCTCTCCTAACCTCCCTGCCATTACACTTCCTCTGTAGGAGCATGGAGCCTCTGTCTCCCCTCTCCATTACTACTGTTTGTCTACTGTCTCTCCTCTCCATTACTACTGTCTGTCTACTGTCTCCCATCTCCATTACTACTGTTTGTCTACTGTCTCTCCTCTCCATTACTACTGTCTGTCTACTGTCTCCCATCTCCATTACTACTGTCTGTCTACTTTCTCTCCTCTCTGTTACTACTGTCTGTCTACTGTCTCTCCTCTCTTTTACTACCTTCTGTCTACTGTCTCTCCTCTCTGTTACTACTGTCTGTCTACTTTCTCTCCTCTCCATTACTACTGTCTGTCTACTTACTGTCTGTCTACTGTCTCTCCTCTCTGTTACTACCGTCTGTCTACTGTCTCTCCTCTCTGTTACTACTGTCTGTCTACTTACTGTCTGTCTACTTTCTCTCCTCTCCATTACTACTGTCTGTCTACTGTCTCTCCTCTCCGTTACTACCGTCTGTCTACTGTGTCTCTCCTCTCCGTTACTACCGTCTGTCTACTGTGTCTCTCCTCTCCGTTACTACCGTCTGTCTACTGTCTCTCCTCTCCGTTACTACCGTCTGTCTACTGTGTCTCTCCTCTCCGTTACTACCGTCTGTCTACTGTGTCTCTCCTCTCCGTTACTACCGTCTGTCTACTGTGTCTCTCCTCTCCGTTACTACCGTATGTCTACTGTGTCTCTCCTCTCCGTTACTACCGTCTGTCTACTGAGTCTCTCCTCTCCGTTACTACCGTCTGTCTACTGTGTCTCTCCTCTCCGTTACTACCGTATGTCTACTGTGTCTCTCCTCTCCGTTACTACCGTCTGTCTACTGTGTCTCTCCTCTCCGTTACTACCGTCTGTCTACTGTGTCTCTCCTCCCCGTTACTACCGTCTGTCTACTGTGTCTCTCCTCTCCATTACTACCGTCTGTCTACTGTCTCTCCTCTCCGTTACTACCGTCTGTCTACTGTGTCTCTCCTCTCCGTTACTACCGTCTGTCTACTGTGTCTCTCCTCTCCATTACTACCGTCTGTCTACTGTCTCTCCTCTCCGTTACTACCGTCTGTCTACTGTGTCTCTCCTCTCCGTTACTACCGTCTGTCTACTGTGTCTCTCCTCTCCGTTACTACCGTCTGTCTACTGTGTCTCTCCTCTCCGTTACTACCGTCTGTCTACTGTGTCTCTCCTCTCCGTTACTACCGTCTGTCTACTGTGTCTCTCCTCCCCGTTACTACCGTCTGTCTACTGTGTCTCTCCTCTCCGTTACTACCGTCTGTCTACTGTGTCTCTCCTCTCCGTTACTACTGTCTGTCTACTGTGTCTCTCCTCTCCGTTACTACCGTCTGTCTACTGTGTCTCTCCTCTCCGTTACTACCGTCTGTCTACTGTGTCTCGCCTCTCCGTTACTACTGTCTGTCTCTCCTCTCCGTTACTACCGTCTGTCTACTGTGTCTCTCCTCTCCGTTACTACCGTCTGTCTACTGTGTCTCTCCTCTCCGTTACTACCGTCTGTCTACTGTGTCTCTCCTCCCCGTTACTACCGTCTGTCTACTGTGTCTCTCTTCTCCGTTACTACCGTCTGTCTGTACTGTCGCTCCTCTCCGTTACTACCGTCTGTCTACTGTGTCTCTCCTCTCCGTTACTACCGTCTGTCTGTACTGTCGCTCCTCTCCGTTACTACTGTCGGTCTACTGTCTCTCTTCTCCGTTACTACCGTCTGTCTACTTACTGTCTATCTACTGTCGCTCCTCCGTTACTACTGTCTGTCTACTGTCTCTCCTCTCTGTTACTACCGTCTGTCTACTGTCGCTCCTCTCCGTTACTACTGTCTGTCTACTGTGTCGCTCCTCTCCGTTACTACTGTCTGTCTACTGTCTCTCCTCTCTGTTACTACTGTCTGTCTACTGTGTCTCTCCTCTCTGTTACTACCGTCTGTCTGTACTGTCGCTCCTCTCAGTTACTACTGTCTGTCTACTGTCTCTCTTCTCCGTTACTACCGTCTGTTTACTATCTCTCCTCTCCGTTACTAATGTCTGTCTACTGTCTCTACTCTCCGTTACTATTGTCTGTCTACTTACTGTCTGTCTACTGTCGCTCCTCTCCGTTACTACCGTCTGTCTACTGTGTCTCCCCTCTCCGTTACTACTGTCTGTCTACTTACTGTCTGTCTACTGTGTCTCTCCTCTCCGTTACTACTGTCTGTCTACTTACTGTCTGTCTACTGTCGCTCCTCTCCGTTACTACTGTCTGTCTACTGTGTCTCTCCTCTCCGTTACTACTGTCTGTCTACTTACTGTCTGTCTACTGTGTCTCTCTTCTCCGTTACTACTGTCTGTCTACTTACTGTCTGTCTACTGTCGCTCCTCTCCGTTACTACCGTCTGTCTACTGTGTCTCTCCTCTCCATTACTACCGTCTGTCTACTGTGTCTCTCCTCTCCGTTACTACCGTCTGTCTACTGTCTCTCTTCTCCGTTACTACCGTCTGTTTACTATCTCTCCTCTCCGTTACTACTGTCTGTCTACTTACTGTCTGTCTACTGTCGCTCCTCTCCGTTACTACCGTCTGTCTACTGTCGCTCCTCTCCGTTACTACTGTCTGTCTACTGTGTCTCTCCTCTCCGTTACTACCGTCTGTCTACTGTCTCTCTTCTCCGTTACTACCGTCTGTTTACTATCTCTCCTCTCCGTTACTAATGTCTTTCTACTGTCTCTCCTCTCCGTTACTACTGTCTGTCTACTTACTGTCTGTCTACTGTCGCTCCTCTCCGTTACTACCGTCTGTCTACTGTGTCTCTCCTCTCCATTACTACCGTCTGTCTACTGTGTCTCTCCTCTCCGTTACTACCGTCTGTCTACTGTGTCTCTCTTCTCCGTTACTACTGTCTGTCTACTGTGTCTCTCCTCTCCATTACTACCGTCTGTCTACTGTCGCTCCTCTCCGTTACTACCGTCTGTCTACTGTGTCTCTCCTCTCCATTACTACCGTCTGTCTACTGTGTCTCTCCTCTCCATTACTACCGTCTGTCTACTGTGTCTCTCCTCTCCATTACTACCGTCTGTCTACTGTGTCTCTCCTCTCCATTACTACTGTCTGTCTACTGTGTCTCTCCTCTCCGTTACTACCGTCTGTCTACTGTCGCTCCTCTCCGTTACTACCGTCTGTCTACTGTGTCTCTCCTCTCCATTACTACCGTCTGTCTACTGTGTCTCTCCTCTCCGTTACTACCGTCTGTCTACTGTGTCTCTCTTCTCCGTTACTACCGTCTGTCTGTACTGACGCTCCTCTCCGTTACTACCGTCTGTTTACTATCTCTCCTCTCCATTACTACCGTCTGTCTACTGTGTCTCTCCTCTCCGTTACTACCGTCTGTCTACTGTGTCTCTCCTCTCCGTTACTACCGTCTGTCTACTGTGTCTCTCCTCCCCGTTACTACCGTCTGTCTACTGTGTCTCTCTTCTCCGTTACTACCGTCTGTCTGTACTGTCGCTCCTCTCCGTTACTACCGTCTGTCTACTGTGTCTCTCCTCTCCGTTACTACCGTCTGTCTGTACTGTCGCTCCTCTCCGTTACTACTGTCGGTCTACTGTCTCTCTTCTCCGTTACTACCGTCTGTCTACTTACTGTCTATCTACTGTCGCTCCTCCGTTACTACTGTCTGTCTACTGTCTCTCCTCTCTGTTACTACCGTCTGTCTACTGTCGCTCCTCTCCGTTACTACTGTCTGTCTACTGTGTCGCTCCTCTCCGTTACTACTGTCTGTCTACTGTCTCTCCTCTCTGTTACTACTGTCTGTCTACTGTGTCTCTCCTCTCTGTTACTACCGTCTGTCTGTACTGTCGCTCCTCTCAGTTACTACTGTCTGTCTACTGTCTCTCTTCTCCGTTACTACCGTCTGTTTACTATCTCTCCTCTCCGTTACTAATGTCTGTCTACTGTCTCTACTCTCCGTTACTATTGTCTGTCTACTTACTGTCTGTCTACTGTCGCTCCTCTCCGTTACTACCGTCTGTCTACTGTGTCTCCCCTCTCCGTTACTACTGTCTGTCTACTTACTGTCTGTCTACTGTGTCTCTCCTCTCCGTTACTACTGTCTGTCTACTTACTGTCTGTCTACTGTCGCTCCTCTCCGTTACTACTGTCTGTCTACTGTGTCTCTCCTCTCCGTTACTACTGTCTGTCTACTTACTGTCTGTCTACTGTGTCTCTCTTCTCCGTTACTACTGTCTGTCTACTTACTGTCTGTCTACTGTCGCTCCTCTCCGTTACTACTGTCTGTCTACTGTGTCTCTCCTCTCCGTTACTACCGTCTGTCTACTGTCTCTCTTCTCCGTTACTACCGTCTGTTTACTATCTCTCCTCTCCGTTACTAATGTCTTTCTACTGTCTCTCCTCTCCGTTACTACTGTCTGTCTACTTACTGTCTGTCTACTGTCGCTCCTCTCCGTTACTACCGTCTGTCTACTGTGTCTCTCCTCTCCATTACTACCGTCTGTCTACTGTGTCTCTCCTCTCCGTTACTACCGTCTGTCTACTGTGTCTCTCTTCTCCGTTACTACTGTCTGTCTACTGTGTCTCTCCTCTCCATTACTACCGTCTGTCTACTGTCGCTCCTCTCCGTTACTACCGTCTGTCTACTGTGTCTCTCCTCTCCATTACTACCGTCTGTCTACTGTGTCTCTCCTCTCCATTACTACCGTCTGTCTACTGTGTCTCTCCTCTCCATTACTACCGTCTGTCTACTGTGTCTCTCCTCTCCATTACTACTGTCTGTCTACTGTGTCTCTCCTCTCCGTTACTACCGTCTGTCTACTGTCGCTCCTCTCCGTTACTACCGTCTGTCTACTGTGTCTCTCCTCTCCATTACTACCGTCTGTCTACTGTGTCTCTCCTCTCCGTTACTACCGTCTGTCTACTGTGTCTCTCTTCTCCGTTACTACCGTCTGTCTGTACTGACGCTCCTCTCCGTTACTACCGTCTGTTTACTATCTCTCCTCTCCGTTACTACTGTCTGTCTACTGTCTCTCCTCTCCGTTACTACTGTCTGTCTACTGTCTCTCCTCTCCGTTACTACTGTCTGTCTACTTACTGTCTGTCTACTGTCTCTCCTCTCCGTTACTACCGTATGTCTACTGTGTCTCTCCTCTCCGTTACTACCGTCTGTCTACTGTGTCTCTCCTCTCCGTTACTACCGTCTGTCTACTGTGTCTCTCCTCTCCGTTACTACTGTCTGTCTACTTACTGTTTGTCTACTGTCTCTCCTCTCCGTTACTACCGTCTGTCTACTGTGTCTCTCCTCTCCGTTACTACCGTCTGTCTACTGTGTCTCTCCTCTCCGTTACTACCGTCTGTCTACTGTGTCTCTCCTCTCCGTTACTACTGTCTGTCTCTCCTCCCCGTTACTACCGTCTGTCTACTGTGTCTCTCCTCTCCGTTACTACCGTCTGTCTACTGTGTCTCTCTTCTCCGTTACTACCGTCTGTCTGTACTGTCGCTCCTCTCCGTTACTACCGTCTGTCTACTGTGTCTCTCCTCTCCGTTACTACCGTCTGTCTGTACTGTCGCTCCTCTCCGTTACTACTGTCGGTCTACTGTCTCTCTTCTCCGTTACTACCGTCTGTCTACTTACTGTCTATCTACTGTCGCTCCTCCGTTACTACTGTCGGTCTACTGTCTCTCCTCTCCGTTACTACCGTCTGTCTACTGTGTCTCTC
Source organism: Salvelinus fontinalis (assembly GCF_029448725.1). Taxonomy (NCBI): domain Eukaryota; kingdom Metazoa; phylum Chordata; class Actinopteri; order Salmoniformes; family Salmonidae; genus Salvelinus; species Salvelinus fontinalis. The sequence continues at coordinate 68,510,699 of NC_074670.1, forward strand.
CTCTCCGTTACTACTGTCTGTCTACTTACTGTCTGTCTACTGTGTCTCTCCTCTCCGTTACTACTGTCTGTCTACTTACTGTTTGTCTACTGTCGCTCCTCTCCGTTACTACTGTCTGTCTACTGTGTCTCTCCTCTCCGTTACTACCGTCTGTCTACTGTCTCTCCTCTCCGTTACTACCGTCTGTCTACTGTGTCTCTCCTCTCCGTTACTACCGTCTGTCTACTGTGTCTCTCCTCTCCGTTACTACTGTCTGTCTACTGTGTCTCTCCTCTCTGTTACTACCGTCTGTCTACTGTCTCTCCTCTCCGTTACTACCGTCTGTCTACTGTCTCTCCTCTCCGTTACTACCGTCTGTCTGCTGTCTCTCCTCTCCGTTACTACTGTCTGTCTACTGTGTCTCTCCTCTCCGTTACTACCGTCTGTCTACTGTGTCTCTCCTCTCCGTTACTACTGTCTGTCTACTGTCTCTCCTCTCCGTTACTACCGTCTGTCTACTGTGTCTCTCCTCTCCGTTACTACCGTCTGTCTACTGTCTCTCCTCTCCGTTACTACCGTCTGTCTACTGTGTCTCTCCTCTCCGTTACTACCGTCTGTCTACTGTGTCTCTCCTCCCCGTTACTACCGTCTGTCTACTGTGTCTCTCCTCCCCGTTACTACCGTCTGTCTACTGTGTCTCTCTTCTCCGTTACTACCGTCTGTCTACTGTGTCTCTCCTCTCCGTTACTACCGTCTGTCTACTGTGTCTCTCCTCTCCGTTACTACCGTCTGTCTACTGTGTCTCTCCTCTCCGTTACTACCGTCTGTCTACTGTGTCTCTCCTCTCCGTTACTACTGTCTGTCTCTCCTCTCCGTTACTACCGTCTGTCTACTGTGTCTCTCCTCTCCGTTACTACCGTCTGTCTACTGTCTCTCCTCTCCGTTACTACCGTCTGTCTACTGTGTCTCTCCTCTCCGTTACTACCGTCTGTCTACTGTGTCTCTCCTCCCCGTTACTACCGTCTGTCTACTGTGTCTCTCCTCCCCGTTACTACCGTCTGTCTACTGTGTCTCTCCTCCCCGTTACTACCGTCTGTCTACTGTGTCTCTCCTCCCCGTTACTACCGTCTGTCTACTGTGTCTCTCTTCTCCGTTACTACCGTCTGTCTACTGTGTCTCTCCTCTCCGTTACTACCGTCTGTCTACTGTGTCTCTCCTCTCCGTTACTACCGTCTGTCTACTGTGTCTCTCCTCTCCGTTACTACCGTCTGTCTACTGTGTCTCTCCTCTCCGTTACTACCGTCTGTCTACTGTGTCTCTCCTCTCCGTTACTACTGTCTGTCTCTCCTCTCCGTTACTACCGTCTGTCTACTGTGTCTCTCCTCTCCGTTACTACCGTCTGTCTACTGTCTCTCCTCTCCGTTACTACCGTCTGTCTACTGTGTCTCTCCTCTCCGTTACTACCGTCTGTCTACTGTGTCTCTCCTCTCCGTTACTACCGTCTGTCTACTGTGTCTCTCCTCTCCGTTACTACCGTCTGTCTACTGTGTCTCTCCTCTCCGTTACTACCGTCTGTCTCTCCTCTCCGTTACTACCGTCTGTCTACTGTCTCTCCTCTCCGTTACTACCGTCTGTCTACTGTGTCTCTCCTCTCCGTTACTACCGTCTGTCTACTGTCTCTCCTCTCCGTTACTACCGTCTGTCTACTGTCTCTCCTCTCCGTTACTACCGTCTGTCTACTGTGTCTCTCCTCTCCGTTACTACTGTCTGTCTCTCCTCTCCGTTACTACCGTCTGTCTACTGTGTCTCTCCTCTCCGTTACTACCGTCTGTCTACTGTGTCTCTCCTCTCCGTTACTACCGTCTGTCTACTGTCTCTCCTCTCCGTTACTACCGTCTGTCTACTGTGTCTCTCTTCTCCGTTACTACCGTCTGTCTCTCCTCTCCGTTACTACCGTCTGTCTACTGTGTCTCTCCTCTCCGTTACTACCGTCTGTCTACTGTCTCTCCTCTCCGTTACTACCGTCTGTCTACTGTGTCTCTCCTCTCCGTTACTACCGTCTGTCTACTGTCTCTCCTCTCCGTTACTACCGTCTGTCTACTGTCTCTCCTCTCCGTTACTACCGTCTGTCTACTGTGTCTCTCCTCTCCGTTACTACTGTCTGTCTCTCCTCTCCGTTACTACCGTCTGTCTACTGTCTCTCCTCTCCGTTACTACCGTCTGTCTACTGTCTCTCCTCTCCGTTACTACCGTCTGTCTACTGTGTCTCTCCTCTCCGTTACTACTGTCTGTCTCTCCTCTCCGTTACTACCGTCTGTCTACTGTGTCTCTCCTCTCCGTTACTACCGTCTGTCTACTGTCTCTCCTCTCCGTTACTACCGTCTGTCTACTGTCTCTCCTCTCCGTTACTACCGTCTGTCTACTGTCTCTCCTCTTCGTTACTACCGTCTGTCTACTGTGTCTCTCCTCTCCGTTACTACTGTCTGTCTCTCCTCTCCGTTACTACCGTCTGTCTACTGTGTCTCTCCTCTCCGTTACTACCGTCTGTCTACTTTTGTCTCTCCTCTCCGTTACTACCGTCTGTCTACTGTCTCTCCTCTCCGTTACTACCGTCTGTCTACTGTGTCTCTCTTCTCCGTTACTACCGTCTGTCTCTCCTCTCCGTTACTACCGTCTGTCTACTGTGTCTCTCCTCTCCGTTACTACCGTCTGTCTACTGTCTCTCCTCTCCGTTACTACCGTCTGTCTACTGTGTCTCTCCTCTCCGTTACTACCGTCTGTCTACTGTGTCTCTCCTCTCCGTTACTACCGTCTGTCTACTGTCTCTCCTCTCCGTTACTACCGTCTGTCTACTGTGTCTCTCCTCTCCGTTACTACCGTCTGTCTACTGTCTCTCCTCTCCGTTACTACCGTCTGTCTACTGTCTCTCCTCTCCGTTACTACCGTCTGTCTACTGTGTCTCTCCTTTCCGTTACTACCGTCTGTCTACTGTCTCTCCTCTCCGTTACTACCGTCTGTCTACTGTCTCTCCTCTCCGTTACTACCGTCTGTCTACTGTGTCTCTCCTCTCCGTTACTACCGTCTGTCTACTGTCTCTCCTCTCCGTTACTACCGTCTGTCTACTGTGTCTCTCCTCTCCGTTACTACCGTCTGTCTACTGTCTCTCCTCTCCGTTACTACTGTCGGTCTACTGTCTCTCTTCTCCGTTACTACCGTCTGTCTACTGTGTCGCTCCTCCGTTACTACTGTCGGTCTACTGTCTCTCCTCTCCGTTACTACCGTCTGTCTACTGTGTCTCTCCTCTCCGTTACTATTGTCTGTCTACTTACTGTCTGTCTACTGTGTCTCTCCTCTCCGTTACTACTGTCTGTCTACTTACCGTCTGTCTACTGTCTCTCCTCTCCGTTACTACCGTCTGTCTACTGTCTCTCCTCTCCGTTACTACCGTCTGTCTACTGTGTCTCTCCTCTCCGTTACTACTGTCTGTCTACTTACTGTTTGTCTACTGTCGCTCCTCTCCGTTACTACTGTCTGTCTACTGTGTCTCTCCTCTCCGTTTCTACCGTCTGTCTACTGTCTCTCCTCTCCGTTACTACCGTCTGTCTACTGTGTCTCTCCTCTCCGTTACTACTGTCTGTCTACTTACTGTTTGTCTACTGTCTCTCCTCTCCGTTACTACCGTCTGTCTACTGTGTCTCTCCTCTCCGTTACTACCGTCTGTCTACTGTGTCTCTCCTCTCCGTTACTACCGTCTGTCTACTGTGTCTCTCCTCTCCGTTACTACTGTCTGTCTCTCCTCTCCGTTACTACCGTCTGTCTACTGTGTCTCTCCTCTCCGTTACTACCGTCTGTCTACTGTGTCTCTCCTCTCCGTTACTACCGTCTGTCTACTGTGTCTCTCCTCTCCGTTACTACCGTATGTCTACTGTGTCTCTCCTCTCCGTTACTACCGTCTGTCTACTGTGTCTCTCTTCTCCGTTACTACCGTCTGTCTACTGTCTCTCCTCTCCGTTACTACCGTCTGTCTACTGTCTCTCCTCTCCGTTACTACCGTCTGTCTACTGTCTCTCCTCTCCGTTACTACCGTCTGTCTACTGTGTCTCTCCTCTCCGTTACTACCGTCTGTCTACTGTCTCTCCTCTCCGTTACTACCGTCTGTCTACTGTGTCTCCTCTCCGTTACTACCGTCTGTCTACTGTCTCTCCTCTCCGTTACTACCGTCTGTCTACTGTCTCTCCTCTCCGTTACTACCGTCTGTCTACTGTCTCTCCTCTCCGTTACTACCGTCTGTCTACTGTCTCTCCTCTCCGTTACTACCGTCTGTCTACTGTGTCTCTCCTCTCCGTTACTACCGTCTGTCTACTGTGTCTCTCCTCCCCGTTACTACCGTCCGTCTACTGTGTCTCTCTTCTCCGTTACTACCGTCTGTCTGTACTGTCGCTCCTCTCCGTTACTACCGTCTGTCTACTGTGTCTCTCCTCTCCGTTACTACCGTCTGTCTGTACTGTCGCTCCTCTCCGTTACTACTGTCGGTCTACTGTCTCTCTTCTCCGTTACTACCGTCTGTCTACTTACTGTCTATCTACTGTCGCTCCTCCGTTACTACTGTCGGTCTACTGTCTCTCCTCTCCGTTACTACCGTCTGTCTACTGTGTCTCTCCTCTCTGTTACTACTGTCTGTCTACTTACTGTCTGTCTACTGTGTCTCTCCTCTCCGTTACTACTGTCTGTCTACTTACTGTTTGTCTACTGTCGCTCCTCTCCGTTACTACTGTCTGTCTACTGTGTCACTCCTCTCCGTTACTACTGTCTGTCTACTGTGTCGCTCATCTCCGTTACTACTGTCTGTCCACTGTCTCTCCTCTCCGTTACTACCGTCTGTCTACTGTGTCTCTCCTCTCCGTTACTACCGTATGTCTACTGTGTCTCTCCTCTCCGTTACTACCGTCTGTCTACTGTCTCTCCTCTCCGTTACTACCGTCTGTCTACTGTGTCTCTCCTCTCCGTTACTACTGTCTGTCTACTTACTGTTTGTCTACTGTCGCTCCTCTCCGTTACTACCGTCTGTCTACTGTGTCTCTCCTCTCCGTTACTACCGTCTGTCTACTGTGTCTCTCCTCTCCGTTACTACTGTCTGTCTACTTACTGTTTGTCTACTGTCTCTCCTCTCCGTTACTACCGTCTGTCTACTGTGTCTCTCCTCTCCGTTACTACCGTCTGTCTACTGTGTCTCTCCTCTCCGTTACTACCGTCTGTCTACTGTGTCTCTCCTCTCCGTTAATACCGTCTGTCTACTGTGTCTCTCCTCTCCGTTACTACTGTCTGTCTCTCCTCTCCGTTACTACCGTCTGTCTACTGTCTCTCCTCTCCGTTACTACCGTCTGTCTACTGTCTCTCCTCTCCGTTACTACCGTCTGTCTACTGTGTCTCTCTTCTCCGTTACTACCGTCTGTCTACTGTGTCTCTCTTCTCCGTTACTACCGTCTGTCTGTACTGTCGCTCCTCTCCGTTACTACCGTCTGTCTACTGTGTCTCTCCTCTCCGTTACTACCGTCTGTCTGTACTGTCGCTCCTCTCCGTTACTACTGTCTGTCTACTGTGTCTCTCCTCTCCGTTACTACCGTCTGTCTACTGTGTCTCTCCTCTCCGTTACTACCGTCTGTCTACTGTCTCTCTTCTCCTTTACTACTGTCTGTCTACTTACTGTCTATCTACTGTCGCTCCTCCGTTACTACTGTCGGTCTACTGTCTCTCCTCTCCGTTACTACCGTCTGTCTACTGTGTCTCTCCTCTCCGTTACTACTGTCTGTCTACTTACTGTCTGTCTACTGTGTCTCTCCTCTCCGTTACTACTGTCTGTCTACTTACTGTTTGTCTACTGTCGCTCCTCTCCGTTACTACTGTCTGTCTACTGTGTCTCTCCTCTCCGTTACTACTGTCTTTCTACTGTCTCTCCTCTCTGTTACTACCGTCTGTCTGTACTGTCGCTCCTCTCCGTTACTACTGTCTGTCTACTGTGTCGCTCCTCTCCGTTACTACTGTCTGTCTACTGTGTCGCTCATCTCCGTTACTACTGTCTGTCTACTGTCTCTCCTCTCTGTTACTACCGTCTGTCTGTACTGTCGCTCCTCTCAGTTACTACTGGATGTCTACTGTCTCTCTTCTCCGTTACTACCGTCTGTTTACTATCTCTCCTCTCCGTTACTAATGTCTGTCTACTGTCTCTACTCTCCGTTACTATTGTCTGTCTACTTACTGTCTGTCTACTGTCGCTCCTCTCCGTTACTACCGTCTGTCTACTGTGTCTCCCCTCTCCGTTACTACTGTCTGTCTACTTACTGTCTGTCTACTGTGTCTCTCCTCTCCGTTACTACTGTCTGTCTACTTACTGTCTGTACTGTGTCTCTCCTCTCCGTTACTACTGTCTGTCTACTTACTGTCTGTCTACTGTCGCTCCTCTCCGTTAATACTGTCTGTCTACTGTGTCTCTCTTCTCCGTTACTACTGTCTGTCTACTTACTGTCTGTCTACTGTCGCTCCTCTCCGTTACTACTGTCTGTCTACTGTGTCTCTCCTCTCCGTTACTAATGTCTGTCTACTGTCTCTCCTCTCCGTTACTACTGTGTGTCTACTTACTGTCTGTCTACTGTCGCTCCTCTCCGTTACTACCGTCTGTCTACTGTGTCTCTCCTCTCCGTTACTACCGTCTGTCTACTGTGTCTCTCCTCTCCGTTACTACCGTCTGTCTACTGTCTCTCTCCTCTCCGTTGCTACTTTCTGTCTACTTACTGTCTGTCTACTGTGTCTCTCCTCTCCGTTACTACCGTATGTCTACTGTGTCTCTCTTCTCCGTTACTACCGTCTGTCTGTACTGTCGCTCCTCTCCGTTACTACCGTCTGTTTACTATCTCTCCTCTCCGTTAATACTGTCTGTCTACTGTCTCTCCTCTCCGTTACTACCGTCTGTCTACTGTGTCTCTCCTCTCCGTTACTACCGTCTGTCTACTGTCTCTCTCCTCTCCGTTACTACTTTCTGTCTACTTACTGTCTGTCTACTGTGTCTCTCCTCTCCGTTACTACCGTCTGTCTGTACTGTCGCTCCTCTCCGTTACTACCGTCTGTTTACTATCTCTCCTCTCCGTTACTACCGTCTGTCTACTGTCTCTCCTCTCCGTTACTACCGTCTGTCTACTGTCTCTCTCCTCTCCGTTACTACTTTCTGTCTACTTACTGTCTGTCTACTGTGTCTCTCCTCTCCGTTACTACCGTCTGTCTACTGTGTCTCTCCTCTCCGTTACTACCGTCTGTCTACTGTCTCTCCTCTCCGTTACTACCGTCTGTCTACTGTGTCTCTCCTCTCCGTTACTACTGTCTGTCTACTTACTGTTTGTCTACTGTCGCTCCTCTCCGTTACTACTGTCTGTCTACTGTGTCTCTCCTCTCCGTTACTACTGTCTGTCTACTTACTGTTTGTCTACTGTCGCTCCTCTCCGTTACTACTGTCTGTCTACTGTGTCTCTCCTCTCCGTTACTACCGTCTGTCTACTGTCTCTCCTCTCCGTTACTACCGTCTGTCTACTGTGTCTCTCCTCTCCGTTACTACGTCTACTTACTGTTTGTCTACTGTCTCTCCTCTCCGTTACTACTGTCTGTCTACTGTGTCTCTCCTCTCCGTTACTACCGTCTGTCTACTGTCTCTCCTCTCCGTTACTGCCGTATGTCTACTGTCTCACATCCCCGTTACTACCGTCTGTCTACTGTCTCTCCTCTCCGTTACTACCGTCTGTCTACTGTGTCTCTCCTCTCCGTTACTACCGTCTGTCTACTGTCTCTCCTCTCCGTTACTACCGTCTGTCTACTGTGTCTCTCCTCTCCGTTACTACGTCTACTTACTGTTTGTCTACTGTCTCTCCTCTCCGTTACTACTGTCTGTCTACTGTCTCTCCTCTCCGTTACTGCCGTATGTCTACTGTCTCACATCCCCGTTACTACCGTCTGTCTACTGTCTCTCCTCTCCGTTACTACCGTCTGTCTACTGTGTCTCTCCTCTCCGTTACTACCGTCTGTCTACTGTCTCTCCTCTCCGTTACTACCGACTGTCTACTGTGTCTCTCCTCTCCGTTACTACCGTCTGTCTACTGTGTCTCTCCTCTCCGTTACTACCGTCTGTCTACTGTCTCTCCTCTCCGTTACTACCGTCTGTCTACTGTGTCTCTCCTCTCCGTTACTACCGTCTGTCTACTGTGTCTCTCCTCTCCGTTACTACCGTCTGTCTACTGTGTCTCTCCTCTCCGTTACTACCGTCTGTCTACTGTGTCTCTCCTCTCCGTTACTACCGTCTGTCTACTGTGTCTCTCCTCTCCGTTACTACCGTCTGTCTACTGTGTCTCTCCTCTCCGTTACTACCGTCTGTCTGCTGTGTCTCTCCTCTCCGTTACTACCGTCTGTCTGCTGTGTCTCTCCTCTCCGTTACTACCGTCTGTCTACTGTGTCTCTCCTCTCCGTTACTACCGTCTGTCTACTGTGTCTCTCCTCTCCGTTACTACCGTCTGTCTACTGTGTCTCTCCTCTCCGTTACTACCGTCTGTCTACTGTGTCTCTCCTCTCCGTTACTACCGTCTGTCTGTACTGTCGCTCCTCTCCGTTACTACTGTCGGTCTACTGTCTCCTCCGTTACTTCCGTCTGTCTACTTACTGTCGGTCTACTGTCTCTCCTCTCCGTTACTACCGTCTGTCTACTGTGTCTCTCCTCTCCGTTACTACTGTCTGTCTACTTACTGTCTGTCTACTGTGTCTCTCCTCTCCGTTACTACTGTCTGTCTACTTACTGTTTGTCTACTGTCGCTCCTCTCCGTTACTACTGTCTGTCTACTGTGTCGCTCCTCTCCGTTACTACTGTCTGTCTACTGTCTCTCCTCTCTGTTACTACCGTCTGTCTGTACTGTCGCTCCTCTCCGTTACTACTGTCTGTCTACTGTGTCGCTCCTCTCCGTTACTACTGTCTGTCTACTGTGTCGCTCATCTCCGTTACTACTGTCTGTCTACTGTCTCTCCTCTCTGTTACTACCGTCTGTCTGTACTGTCGCTCCTCTCAGTTACTACTGTCTGTCTACTGTCTCTCTTCTCCGTTACTACCGTCTGTTTACTATCTCTCCTCTCCGTTACTAATGTCTGTCTACTGTCTCTACTCTCCGTTACTATTGTCTGTCTACTTACTTTCTGTCTACTGTCGCTCCTCTCCGTTACTACCGTCTGTACTGTGTCTCCCCTCTCCGTTACTACTGTCTGTCTACTTACTGTCTGTCTACTGTGTCTCTCCTCTCCGTTACTACTGTCTGTCTACTTACTGTCTCTCTACTGTCGCTCCTCTCCGTTACTACTGTCTGTCTACTGTGTCTCTCCTCTCCGTTACTACTGTCTGTCTACTTACTGTCTGTCTACTGTGTCTCTCTTCTCCGTTACTACTGTCTGTCTACTTACTGTCTGTCTACTGTCGCTCCTCTCCGTTACTACTGTCTGTCTACTGTGTCTCTCCTCTCCGTTACTACCGTCTGTTTACTATCTCTCCTCTCCGTTACAAATGTCTGTCTACTGTCTCTCCTCTCCATTACTACTGTCTGTCTACTTACTGTCTGTCTACTGTCGCTCCTCTCCGTTTCTACCGTCTGTCTACTGTGTCTCTCCTCTCCGTTACTACCGTCTGTCTACTGTGTCTCTCCTCTCCGTTACTACCGTCTGTCTACTGTGTCTCTCTTCTCCGTTACTACCGTCTGTCTGTACTGTCGCTCCTCTCCGTTACTACCGTCTGTTTACTATCTCTCCTCTCCGTTACTACTGTCTGTCTACTGTCTCTCCTCTCCGTTACTACTGTCTGTCTACTGTCTCTCCTCTCTGTTACTACCGTCTGTCTACTGTCTCTCTCCTCTCCGTTACTACTGTCTGTCTACTTACTGTCTGTCTACTGTGTCTCTCCTCTCCGTTACTACCGTATGTCTACTGTGTCTCTCCTCTCCGTTACTACCGTCTGTCTACTGTGTCTCTCCTCTCCGTTACTACCGTCTGTCTACTGTGTCTCTCCTCTCCGTTACTACCGTCTGTCTACTGTGTCTCTCCTCTCCGTTACTACCGTCTGTCTACTGTGTCTCTCCTCTCCGTTACTACCGTCTGTCTACTGTGTCTCTCCTCTCCGTTACTACCGTCTGTCTACTGTGTCTCTCCTCTCCGTTACTACCGTCTGTCTACTGTGTCTCTCCTCTCCGTTACTACCGTCTGTCTACTGTGTCTCTCCTCTCCGTTACTACCGTCTGTCTACTGTGTCTCTCCTCTCCGTTACTACCGTCTGTCTACTGTGTCTCTCCTCTCCGTTACTACCGTCTGTCTACTGTCTCTCCTCTCCGTTACTACCGTCTGTCTACTGTGTCTCTCCTCTCCGTTACTACCGTCTGTCTACTGTGTCTCTCCTCTCCGTTACTACCGTCTGTCTACTGTGTCTCTCCTCTCCGTTACTACCGTCTGTCTACTGTGTCTCTCCTCTCCGTTACTACCGTCTGTCTACTGTGTCTCTCCTCTCCGTTACTACCGTCTGTCTACTGTGTCTCTCCTCTCCGTTACTACCGTCTGTCTACTGTGTCTCTCCTCTCCGTTACTACCGTCTGTCTACTGTGTCTCTCCTCTCCGTTACTACCGTCTGTCTACTGTGTCTCTCCTCTCCGTTACTACCGTCTGTCTACTGTGTCTCTCCTCTCCGTTACTACCGTCTGTCTACTGTGTCTCTCCTCTCCGTTACTACCGTCTGTCTACTGTGTCTCTCCTCTCCGTTACTACCGTCTGTCTACTGTGTCTCTCCTCTCCGTTACTACCGTCTGTCTACTGTGTCTCTCCTCTCCGTTACTACCGTCTGTCTACTGTGTCTCTCCTCTCCGTTACTACCGTCTGTCTACTGTGTCTCTCCTCTCCGTTACTACCGTCTGTCTACTGTCTCTCCTCTCCGTTACTACCGTCTGTCTACTGTGTCTCTCCTCTCCGTTACTACCGTCTGTCTACTGTGTCTCTCCTCTCCGTTACTACCGTCTGTCTACTGTGTCTCTCCTCTCCGTTACTACCGTCTGTCTACTGTGTCTCTCCTCTCCGTTACTACCGTCTGTCTACTGTGTCTCTCCTCTCCGTTACTACCGTCTGTCTACTGTGTCTCTCCTCTCCGTTACTACCGTCTGTCTACTGTGTCTCTCCTCTCCGTTACTACCGTCTGTCTACTGTGTCTCTCCTCTCCGTTACTACCGTCTGTCTACTGTGTCTCTCCTCTCCGTTACTACCGTCTGTCTACTGTGTCTCTCCTCTCCGTTACTACCGTCTGTCTACTGTGTCTCTCCTCTCCGTTACTACCGTCTGTCTACTGTGTCTCTCCTCTCCGTTACTACCGTCTGTCTACTGTGTCTCTCCTCTCCGTTACTACCGTCTGTCTACTGTGTCTCTCCTCTCCGTTACTACCGTCTGTCTACTGTGTCTCTCCTCTCCGTTACTACCGTCTGTCTACTGTGTCTCTCCTCTCCGTTACTACCGTCTGTCTACTGTGTCTCTCCTCTCCGTTACTACCGTCTGTCTACTGTGTCTCTCCTCTCCGTTACTACCGTCTGTCTACTGTGTCTCTCCTCTCCGTTACTACCGTCTGTCTACTGTGTCTCTCCTCTCCGTTACTACCGTCTGTCTACTGTGTCTCTCCTCTCCGTTACTACCGTCTGTCTACTGTGTCTCTCCTCTCCGTTACTACCGTCTGTCTACTGTGTCTCTCCTCTCCGTTACTACCGTCTGTCTACTGTGTCTCTCCTCTCCGTTACTACCGTCTGTCTACTGTGTCTCTCCTTTCCGTTACTACCGTCTGTCTACTGTGTCTCTCCTCTCCGTTACTACCGTCTGTCTACTGTGTCTCTCCTCCCCGTTACTACCGTCTGTCTACTGTGTCTCTCTTCTCCGTTACTACCGTCTGTCTGTACTGTCGCTCCTCTCCGTTACTACCGTCTGTCTACTGTGTCTCTCCTCCCCGTTACTACCGTCTGTCTACTGTGTCTCTCTTCTCCGTTACTACCGTCTGTCTGTACTGTCGCTCCTCTCCGTTACTACTGTCGGTCTACTGTCTCCTCCGTTACTTCCGTCTGTCTACTGTGTCTCTCCTCTCCGTTACTACTGACTGTCTACTTACTGTCTGTCTACTGTGTCTCTCCTCTCCGTTACTACTGTCTGTCTACTTACTGTTTGTCTACTGTCGCTCCTCTCCGTTACTACTGTCTGTCTACTGTGTCGCTCCTCTCCGTTACTACTGTCTGTCTACTGTCTCTCCTCTCTGTTACTACCGTCTGTCTGTACTGTCGCTCCTCTCCGTTACTACTGTCTGTCTACTGTGTCGCTCCTCTCCGTTACTACTGTCTGTCTACTGTGTCGCTCATCTCCGTTACTACTGTCTGTCTACTGTCTCTCCTCTCTGTTACTACCGTCTGTCTGTACTGTCGCTCCTCTCAGTTACTACTGTCTGTCTACTGTCTCTCTTCTCCGTTACTACCGTCTGTTTACTATCTCTCCTCTCCGTTACTAATGTCTGTCTACTGTCTCTACTCTCCGTTACTACCGTCTGTCTACTGTGTCTCTCCTCTCCGTTACTACCGTCTGTCTACTGTGTCTCTCCTCTCCGTTACTACCGTCTGTCTACTGTGTCTCTCCTCTCCGTTACTACCGTCTGTCTACTGTGTCTCTCCTCTCCGTTACTACCGTCTGTCTACTGTGTCTCTCCTCCCCGTTACTACCGTCTGTCTACTGTGTCTCTCTTCTCCGTTACTACCGTCTGTCTGTACTGTCGCTCCTCTCCGTTACTACCGTCTGTCTACTGTGTCTCTCCTCTCCGTTACTACCGTCTGTCTGTACTGTCGCTCCTCCGTTACTACTGTCGGTCTACTGTCTCTCCTCTCCGTTACTTCCGTCTGTCTACTGTGTCTCTCCTCTCCGTTACTACTGTCTGTCTACTTACTGTCTGTCTACTGTCTCTCCTCTCCGTTACTACTGTCTGTCTACTTACTGTTTGTCTACTGTCGCTCCTCTCCGTTACTACTGTCTGTCTACTGTGTCGCTCCTCTCCGTTACTACTGTCTGTCTACTGTCTCTCCTCTCTGTTACTACCGTCTGCCTGTACTGTCGCTCCTCTCCGTTACTACTGTCTGTCTACTGTGTCGCTCCTCTCCGTTACTACTGTCTGTCTACTGTGTCGCTCATCTCCGTTACTACTGTCTGTCTACTGTCTCTCCTCTCTGTTACTACCGTCTGTCTGTACTGTCGCTCCTCTCAGTTACTACTGTCTGTCTACTGTCTCTCTTCTCCGTTACTACCGTCTGTTTACTATCTCTCCTCTCCGTTACTAATGTCTGTCTACTGTCTCTACTCTCCGTTACTATTGTCTGTCTACTTACTTTCTGTCTACTGTGTCTCTCCTCTCCGTTACTACCGTCTGTCTACTGTGTCTCTCTTCTCCGTTACTACCGTCTGTACTGTGTCTCCCCTCTCCGTTACTACTGTCTGTCTACTTACTGTCTGTCTACTGTGTCTCTCCTCTCCGTTACTACTGTCTGTCTACTTACTGTCTGTCTACTGTCGCTCCTCTCCGTTACTACTGTCTGTCTACTGTGTCTCTCCTTTCCGTTACTACTGTCTGTCTACTTACTGTCTGTCTACTGTCGCTCCTCTCCGTTACTACTGTCTGTCTACTGTGTCTCTCCTCTCCGTTACTACCGTCTGTCTACTGTCTCTCTTCTCCGTTACTACCGTCTGTTTACTATCTCTCCTCTCCGTTACTAATGTCTGTCTACTGTCTCTCCTCTCCGTTACTACTGTCTGTCTACTTACTGTCTGTCTACTGTCGCTCCTCTCCGTTACTACTGTCTGTCTACTGTGTCTCTCCTCTCCGTTACTACCGTCTGTCTACTGTCTCTCTTCTCCGTTACTACCGTCTGTTTACTATCTCTCCTCTCCGTTACTAATGTCTGTCTACTGTCTCTCCTCTCCGTTACTACTGTCTGTCTACTTACTGTCTGTCTACTGTCGCTCCTCTCCGTTACTACCGTCTGTCTACTGTGTCTCTCCTCTCCGTTACTACCGTCTGTCTACTGTGTCTCCTCTCCGTTACTACCGTCTGTCTACTGTGTCTCTCTTCTCCGTTACTACCGTCTGTCTGTACTGTCGCTCCTCTCCGTTACTACCGTCTGTTTACTATCTCTCCTCTCCGTTACTACTGTCTGTCTACTGTCTCTCCTCTCCGTTACTACTGTCTGTCTACTGTCTCTCCTCTCTGTTACTACCGTCTGTCTACTGTCTCTCTCCTCTCCGTTACTACTGTCTGTCTACTTACTGTCTGTCTACTGTGTCTCTCCTCTCCGTTACTACCGTCTGTCTACTGTCTCTCCTCTCCGTTACTACCGTCTGTCTACTGTGTCTCTCCTCTGCGTTACTACCGTCTGTCTACTGTCTCTCCTCTCCGTTACTACCGTCTGTCTACTGTCTCTCCTCTCCGTTACTAATGTCTGTCTACTGTCTCTCCTCTCCGTTACTAATGTCTGTCTACTGTGTCTCTCCTCTCCGTTACTACTGTCTGTCTACTGTCTCTCCTCTCCGTTACTAATGTCTGTCTACTGTCTCTCCTCTCCGTTACTAATGTCTGTCTACTGTGTCTCTCCTCTCCGTTACTACTGTCTGTCTACTGTGTCTCCTCTCCGTTACTACCGTCTGTCTACTGTCTCTCCTCTCCGTTACTACTGTCTGTCTACTGTGTCTCCTCTCCGTTACTACCGTCTGTCTACTGTGTCTCCTCTCCGTTACTACCGTCTGTCTACTGTGTCTCCTCTCCGTTACTACCGTCTGTCTACTGTGTCTCTCCTCTCCGTTACTACCGTCTGTCTACTGTCTCTCCTCTCCGTTACTACCGTCTGTCTACTGTGTCTCTCTTCTCCGTTACTACCGTCTGTCTACTGTGTCTCCTCTCCGTTACTACCGTCTGTCTACTGTGTCTCTCTTCTCCGTTACTACCGTCTGTCTACTGTCTCTCCTCTCCGTTACTAATGTCTGTCTACTGTGTCTCTCCTCTCCGTTACTACCGTCTGTCTACTGTGTCTCTCCTCTCCGTTACTACCGTCTGTCTACTGTCTCTCCTCTCCGTTACTACCGTCTGTCTACTGTCTCTCCTCTCCGTTACTAATGTCTGTCTACTGTCTCTCCTCTCCGTTACTAATGTCTGTCTACTGTGTCTCTCCTCTCCGTTACTACTGTCTGTCTACTGTCTCTCCTCTCCGTTACTAATGTCTGTCTACTGTCTCTCCTCTCCGTTACTAATGTCTGTCTACTGTGTCTCTCCTCTCCGTTACTACTGTCTGTCTACTGTCTCTCCTCTCCGTTACTAATGTCTGTCTACTGTGTCTCTCCTCTCCGTTACTACTGTCTGTCTACTGTCTCTCCTCTCCGTTACTAATGTCTGTCTACTGTCTCTCCTCTCCGTTACTACTGTCTGTCTACTGTCTCTCCTCTCCGTTACTACCGTCTGTCTACTGTGTCTCTCCTCTCCGTTACTACCGTCTGTCTACTGTCTCTCCTCTCCGTTACTACCGTCTGTCTACTGTGTCTCTCCTCTCCGTTACTACCGTCTGTCTACTGTGTCTCTCCTCTCCGTTACTACCGTCTGTCTACTGTGTCTCTCCTCTCCGTTACTACCGTCTGTCTACTGTGTCTCTCCTCTCCGTTACTACCGTCTGTCTACTGTGTCTCTCCTCTCCGTTATTACCGTCTGTCTACTGTGTCTCTCCTCTCCGTTACTACCGTCTGTCTACTGTCTCTCCTCTCCGTTACTACCGTCTGTCTACTGTCTCTCCTCTCCGTTACTACCGTCTGTCTACTGTGTCTCTCCTCTCCGTTACTACCGTCTGTCTACTGTGTCTCTCCTCTCCGTTACTACCGTCTGTCTACTGTGTCTCTCCTCTCCGTTACTACCGTCTGTCTACTGTGTCTCTCCTCTCCGTTACTACCGTCTGTCTACTGTGTCTCTCCTCTCCGTTACTACCGTCTGTCTACTGTGTCTCTCCTCTCCGTTACTACCGTCTGTCTACTGTGTCTCTCCTCTCCGTTACTACCGTCTGTCTACTGTGTCTCTCCTCTCCGTTACTACCGTCTGTCTACTGTGTCTCTCCTCTCCGTTACTACCGTCTGTCTACTGTGTCTCTCCTCTCCGTTACTACCGTCTGTCTACTGTGTCTCTCCTCCCCGTTACTACCGTCTGTCTACTGTGTCTCTCTTCTCCGTTACTACCGTCTGTCTGTACTGTCGCTCCTCTCCGTTACTACCGTCTGTCTACTGTGTCTCTCCTCTCCGTTACTACCGTCTGTCTGTACTGTCGCTCCTCTCCGTTACTTCCGTCTGTCTACTGTGTCTCTCCTCTCCGTTACTACTGTCTGTCTACTTACTGTCTGTCTACTGTGTCTCTCCTCTCCGTTACTACTGTCTGTCTACTTACTGTTTGTCTACTGTCGCTCCTCTCCGTTACTACTGTCTGTCTACTGTGTCGCTCCTCTCCGTTACTACTGTCTGTCTACTGTCTCTCCTCTCTGTTACTACCGTCTGTCTGTACTGTCGCTCCTCTCCGTTACTACTGTCTGTCTACTGTGTCGCTCCTCTCCGTTACTACTGTCTGTCTACTGTGTCGCTCATCTCCGTTACTACTGTCTGTCTACTGTCTCTCCTCTCTGTTACTACCGTCTGTCTGTACTGTCGCTCCTCTCAGTTACTACTGTCTGTCTACTGTCTCTCTTCTCCGTTACTACCGTCTGTTTACTATCTCTCCTCTCCGTTACTAATGTCTGTCTACTGTCTCTACTCTCCGTTACTACCGTCTGTCTACTGTGTCTCTCCTCTCCGTTACTACCGTCTGTCTACTGTGTCTCTCCTCTCCGTTACTACCGTCTGTCTACTGTGTCTCTCCTCTCCGTTACTACCGTCTGTCTACTGTGTCTCTCCTCTCCGTTACTACCGTCTGTCTACTGTGTCTCTCCTCCCCGTTACTACCGTCTGTCTACTGTGTCTCTCTTCTCCGTTACTACCGTCTGTCTGTACTGTCGCTCCTCTCCGTTACTACCGTCTGTCTACTGTGTCTCTCCTCTCCGTTACTACCGTCTGTCTGTACTGTCGCTCCTCCGTTACTACTGTCGGTCTACTGTCTCTCCTCTCCGTTACTTCCGTCTGTCTACTGTGTCTCTCCTCTCCGTTACTACTGTCTGTCTACTTACTGTCTGTCTACTGTCTCTCCTCTCCGTTACTACTGTCTGTCTACTTACTGTTTGTCTACTGTCGCTCCTCTCCGTTACTACTGTCTGTCTACTGTGTCGCTCCTCTCCGTTACTACTGTCTGTCTACTGTCTCTCCTCTCTGTTACTACCGTCTGCCTGTACTGTCGCTCCTCTCCGTTACTACTGTCTGTCTACTGTGTCGCTCCTCTCCGTTACTACTGTCTGTCTACTGTGTCGCTCATCTCCGTTACTACTGTCTGTCTACTGTCTCTCCTCTCTGTTACTACCGTCTGTCTGTACTGTCGCTCCTCTCAGTTACTACTGTCTGTCTACTGTCTCTCTTCTCCGTTACTACCGTCTGTTTACTATCTCTCCTCTCCGTTACTAATGTCTGTCTACTGTCTCTACTCTCCGTTACTATTGTCTGTCTACTTACTTTCTGTCTACTGTGTCTCTCCTCTCCGTTACTACCGTCTGTCTACTGTGTCTCTCTTCTCCGTTACTACCGTCTGTACTGTGTCTCCCCTCTCCGTTACTACTGTCTGTCTACTTACTGTCTGTCTACTGTGTCTCTCCTCTCCGTTACTACTGTCTGTCTACTTACTGTCTGTCTACTGTCGCTCCTCTCCGTTACTACTGTCTGTCTACTGTGTCTCTCCTTTCCGTTACTACTGTCTGTCTACTTACTGTCTGTCTACTGTCGCTCCTCTCCGTTACTACTGTCTGTCTACTGTGTCTCTCCTCTCCGTTACTACCGTCTGTCTACTGTCTCTCTTCTCCGTTACTACCGTCTGTTTACTATCTCTCCTCTCCGTTACTAATGTCTGTCTACTGTCTCTCCTCTCCGTTACTACTGTCTGTCTACTTACTGTCTGTCTACTGTCGCTCCTCTCCGTTACTACTGTCTGTCTACTGTGTCTCTCCTCTCCGTTACTACCGTCTGTCTACTGTCTCTCTTCTCCGTTACTACCGTCTGTTTACTATCTCTCCTCTCCGTTACTAATGTCTGTCTACTGTCTCTCCTCTCCGTTACTACTGTCTGTCTACTTACTGTCTGTCTACTGTCGCTCCTCTCCGTTACTACCGTCTGTCTACTGTGTCTCTCCTCTCCGTTACTACCGTCTGTCTACTGTCTCTCCTCTCCGTTACTAATGTCTGTCTACTGTCTCTCCTCTCCGTTACTAATGTCTGTCTACTGTGTCTCTCCTCTCCGTTACTACTGTCTGTCTACTGTGTCTCCTCTCCGTTACTACCGTCTGTCTACTGTCTCTCCTCTCCGTTACTACTGTCTGTCTACTGTGTCTCCTCTCCGTTACTACCGTCTGTCTACTGTGTCTCCTCTCCGTTACTACCGTCTGTCTACTGTGTCTCTCCTCTCCGTTACTACCGTCTGTCTACTGTCTCTCCTCTCCGTTACTACCGTCTGTCTACTGTGTCTCTCTTCTCCGTTACTACCGTCTGTCTACTGTGTCTCTCCTCTCCGTTACTACCGTCTGTCTACTGTCTCTCCTCTCCGTTACTACCGTCTGTCTACTGTCTCTCCTCTCCGTTACTAATGTCTGTCTACTGTCTCTCCTCTCCGTTACTAATGTCTGTCTACTGTCTCTCCTCTCCGTTACTAATGTCTGTCTACTGTGTCTCTCCTCTCCGTTACTACTGTCTGTCTACTGTCTCTCCTCTCCGTTACTAATGTCTGTCTACTGTCTCTCCTCTCCGTTACTAATGTCTGTCTACTGTGTCTCTCCTCTCCGTTACTACTGTCTGTCTACTGTCTCTCCTCTCCGTTACTAATGTCTGTCTACTGTGTCTCTCCTCTCCGTTACTACTGTCTGTCTACTGTCTCTCCTCTCCGTTACTAATGTCTGTCTACTGTCTCTCCTCTCCGTTACTACTGTCTGTCTACTGTCTCTCCTCTCCGTTACTACCGTCTGTCTACTGTGTCTCTCCTCTCCGTTACTACCGTCTGTCTACTGTCTCTCCTCTCCGTTACTACCGTCTGTCTACTGTGTCTCTCCTCTCCGTTACTACCGTCTGTCTACTGTGTCTCTCCTCTCCGTTACTACCGTCTGTCTACTGTGTCTCTCCTCTCCGTTACTACCGTCTGTCTACTGTGTCTCTCCTCTCCGTTACTACCGTCTGTCTACTGTCTCTCCTCTCCGTTACTACTGCCTGTCTACTGTCTCTCCTCTCCGTTACTACCGTCTGTCTACTGTGTCTCTCCTCTCCGTTACTACCGTCTGTCTACTGTCTCTCCTCTCCGTTACTACCGTCTGTCTACTGTGTCTCTCCTCTCCGTTACTACCGTCTGTCTACTGTGTCTCTCCTCTCCGTTACTACCGTCTGTCTACTGTGTCTCTCCTCTCCGTTACTACCGTCTGTCTACTGTGTCTCTCCTCTCCGTTACTACCGTCTGTCTACTGTCTCTCCTCTCCGTTACTAATGTCTGTCTACTGTGTCTCTCCTCTCCGTTACTACCGTCTGTCTACTGTGTCTCTCCTCTCCGTTACTACCGTCTGTCTACTGTGTCTCTCCTCTCCGTTACTACCGTCTGTCTACTGTCTCTCCTCTCCGTTACTACTGCCTGTCTACTGTCTCTCCTCTCCGTTACTACCGTCTGTCTACTGTCTCTCCTCTCCGTTACTACTGTCTGTCTACTTACTGTCTGTCTACTGTGTCTCTCCTCTCCGTTACTACCGTCTGTCTACTGTGTCTCTCCTCTCCGTTACTACCGTCTGTGTACTGTGTCTCTCCTCTCCGTTACCACCGTCTGTCTACTGTATCTCCTCTCCGTTACTACCGTCTGTCTACTGTGTCTCTCCTTTCCGTTACTACCGTCTGTCTACTGTGTCTCTCCTCTCCGTTACTACCGTCTGTCTACTGTCTCTCCTCTCCGTTACTACCGTCTGTCTACTGTGTCTCTCCTCTCCGTTACTACCGTCTGTCTACTGTGTCTCTCCTCTCCGTTACTACCGTCTGTCTACTGTGTCTCTCCTCTCCGTTACTTCCGTCTGTCTACTGTGTCTCTCCTCTCCGTTACTACCGTCTGTCTACTGTGTCTCTCCTCTCCGTTACTACCGTCTGTCTACCATGTCTCTCTCCGTTACTACCGTCTGTCTACCATGTCTCTCTCCGTTACTACCGTCTGTCTACCATGTCTCTCTCCGTTACTACCGTCTGTCTACCATGTCTCTCTCCGTTACTACCGTCTGTCTACCATGTCTCTCCTCTCCGTTACTACCGTCTGTCTACCATGTCTCTCCTCTCCGTTACTACCGTCTGTCTACCATGTCTCTCCTCTCCGTTACTACCGTCTGTCTACTGTTTCTCCTCTCCGTTACTACTGTCTGTCTCTCCTCTCCGTTACTACCGTCTGTCTACCATGTCTCTCCTCTCCGTTACTACCGTCTGTCTACTGTTTCTCCTCTCCGTTACTACTGTCTGTCTCTCCTCTCCGTTACTACCGTCTGTCTACCATGTCTCTCCTCTCCGTTACTACCGTCTGTCTACTGTCTCTCCTCTCCGTTACTACTGTCTGTCTCTCCTCTCCGTTACTACCATATGTCTACTGTGTCTCTCCTCTCCGTTACTACCGTATGTCTACTGTGTCTCTCCTCTCCGTTACTACCGTATGTCTACTGTGTCTCTCCTCTCCGTTACTACCGTCTGTCTACTGTGTCTCTCCTCTCCGTTACTACCGTCTGTCTACTGTGTCTCTCCTCTCCGTTACTACCGTCTGTCTACTGTGTCTCTCCTCTCCGTTACTTCCGTCTGTCTACTGTGTCTCTCCTCTCCGTTACTACCGTCTGTCTACTGTGTCTCTCCTCTCCGTTACTACCGTCTGTCTACCATGTCTCTCTCCGTTACTACCGTCTGTCTACCATGTCTCTCTCCGTTACTACCGTCTGTCTACTGTGTCTCCTCTCCGTTACTACCGTCTGTCTACTGTATCTCTCCTCCGTTACTACCGTCTGTCTACTGTGTCTCTCCTCCGTTACTACCGTCTGTCTACTGTGTCTCTCCTCTCCGTTACTACCGTCTGTCTACTGTGTCTCTCCTCTCCGTTACTACCGTCTGTCTACTGTGTCTCTCCTCTCCGTTACTACCGTCTGTCTACTGTGTCTCTCCTCTCCGTTACTACCGTCTGTCTACTGTCTCTCCTCTCCGTTACTACTGTCTGTCTACTGTGTCTCCTCTCCGTTACTACCGTCTGTCTACTGTATCTCTCCTCCGTTACTACCGTCTGTCTACTGTGTCTCTCCTCTCCGTTACTACCGTCTGTCTACTGTCTCTCCTCTCCGTTACTACTGTCTGTCTACTGTGTCTCCTCTCCGTTACTACCGTCTGTCTACTGTGTCTCCTCTCCGTTACTACCGTCTGTCTACTGTGTCTCTCCTCCGTTACTACCGTCTGTCTACTGTGTCTCTCCTCTCCGTTACTACCGTCTGTCTACTGTGTCTCTCCTCTCCGTTACTACTGTCTGTCTACTTACTGTCTACTGTGTCTCTCCTCCGTTACTACCGTCTGTCTACTGTGTCTCTCCTCTCCGTTACTACCGTCTGTCTACTGTGTCTCTCCTCTCCGTTACTACCGTCTGTCTACTGTCTCTCCTCTCCGTTACTACCGTCTGTCTACTGTGTCTCTCCTCCCCGTTACTACCGTCTGTCTACTGTGTCTCTCCTCTCCGTTACTACCGTCTGTCTACTGTGTCTCTCCTCCCCGTTACTACCGTCTGTCTACTGTGTCTCTCCTCTCCGTTACTACCGTCTGTCTACTGTGTCTCTCCTCCCCGTTACTACTGTCTGTCTACTGTGTCTCTCCTCTCCGTTACTACCGTCTGTCTACTGTGTCTCTCCTCTCCGTTACTACCGTCTGTCTACTGTGTCTCTCCTCCCCGTTACTACCGTCTGTCTACTGTGTCTCTCCTCTCCGTTACTACCGTCTGTCTACTGTGTCTCTCCTCCCCGTTACTACTGTCTGTCTACTGTGTCTCTCCTCTCCGTTACTACCGTCTGTCTACTGTGTCTCTCCTCTCCGTTACTACCGTCTGTCTACTGTGTCTCTCCTCTCCGTTACTACCGTCTGTCTACTGTGTCTCTCCTCCCCGTTACTACCGTCTGTCTACTGTGTCTCTCCTCTCCGTTACCACCGTCTGTCTACTGTGTCTCTCCTCTCCGTTACTACCGTCTGTCTACTGTGTCTCTCCTCTCCGTTACTACCGTCTGTCTACTGTGTCTCTCCTCCCCGTTACTACCGTCTGTCTACTGTGTCTCTCCTCTCCGTTACCACCGTCTGTCTACTGTCTCTCCTCTCCGTTACTACCGTCTGTCTACTGTCTCTCCTCTCCGTTACTACCGTCTGTCTACTGTCTCTCCTCTCCGTTACCACCGTCTGTCTACTGTGTCTCTCCTCTCCGTTACTACCGTCTGTCTACTGTCTCTCCTCTCCGTTTTACCGTCTGTCTACTGTCTCCTCTCCGTTACTACCGTCTGTCTACTGTCTCCTCTCCGTTACTACCGTCTGTCTACTGTCTCCTCTCCGTTACTACCGTCTGTCTACTGTGTCTCTACTCTCCGTTACTACTGTCTGTCTACTGTTTCTCTCCTCTCCGTTACTACTGTCTGTCTGTACTGTCTCCTCTGCATTTTCGACTGGCTCCTGTGTTCTCACATGACTGTCTGAATGTGTTGTCTTGTTTGTCTGACTGTACTTGTTTGTGTTGTTTCCTCTGGATGTGTGTGTGTACAAGGCGTATATGTCACTGTGTGTTTGTGTTTCTTTTCTCACTAACTGTTTGTCCTCCTACAGGACAGTGTCCCAATGGCCTCTCCCGCTTTCCTTCTCTCTCTTTTTGTAAGTATTCAGGTCAAAGGTCAAATCTCACCAGATTAAGCAGAGTGCACGCTCTGTATCTACGTCACACTACCAAAACACACATCTCACACGCATAAAACACAAGTTTGCTAATCGAACTGACTATAGTGAAACATTCAAAATGCATACACTCACCTCTTATATTAACAAACACATCCCTCACCAAGTTTTTGACCTTCGGTATTTGATTAAGTGGACCCATCCTGGTTGTGGGTGTACGCGCATTTGTTTATCGCCATATGCCTTTTTTTATGTATCCAGTGGTTGTCTTCAACTTCTTTCTTTGCATGTCTCGTCTGGTCCATTGTTTTTCTTTCTTCTGTCGTTTTAATCTTTTGTTTTCTTCATTTCATCTGGCGGGCAGCAGAGATAATCTTGTTTTAAACAAGCCAACCAGGAGCCATCGCTGGGTTTCTAACCTGGTGTCTGACTCACCTCTAACCCAACCTCTCTTCCCTGCAGGACGGGGGCACCAGAGGGCGCCGCTGTGCTATTGAAGCAGACATGAAGATGAAGAAATAACCGGAGTCAAAGGGCAGTAGGTTGCCAATGAGACTTGATGTAGGGATTGGACGATTTAAACCAGAGAATGTTTGATGGAGTTGTTACTGTTCTGTGAAGTTAGTTGTTTGAGTTTAATCAGAGTTTTCGGGTCGCTGTCTGTCGGAATGGCGAGCAGGGCTGCAGTCCTGTGTACAGTTTAACTAACTTAAGTCTATGATTTGCATTTGAAGCCAGTACACTAGATTTACAGTTGCCACAAGTAACCAGCAGACACTGCAGCCCTGGAGTACTGAATCAGTTTTACTACTACAGTACTAGTGACTGACTTGGGGCCCCATTGTGTTTTAGGATGTAGCCAACTGTAAAATATCCTGCAAGGAATTATGAGTCTACTGTATGTTAATGGGAGTACAAAAAAGTAGTACCTGAGTGTTGAACTTTATGTACAGTTTTATTTTCTTCCCCCATTTGTATGTTTTGTTGTTCAACTGTTTATTAAAAGTAAGAGAATTGAAAACAATGGAAGTGTCCGTAACTTTGACAGACCTAAGTTGAGACCTTCAGTTCTTAGGGTATAGACTAATCATTGGTGATTCTGACAGCTGTTTTGATTGAAAGAGTATGGAAACCCTGAAAAGAATACTGTGCAAAAACATTCACATTTCTCAGTTTAACAATACTGCAACAGTCGGACACAGGGTGCTTCCACATCCAGCATGAGATTTCCATGGTTTTACAAAAGACAATCAAGCAATTGTTTCGAACAGAAATGTGCACAAAATATAAAACCTGTCAGAGTTAGATTGTACCATACTTGGTAACATATTTCACCCCCTGCTATAACCAGCAAGGTAACATGCATTCTGTGCTCTTTTCTATGTCAACTGAAATTTCAGCAGTACAAAACATATAGGGTATCCAGTCCTTCCTTTTCAAACACTACAAAATTATCTCTTTTCACAATTGAACTGACTGTTCTTCAGTGATATTACAGTGCAAAATGTTCATTTATTTCAACTCTCCAATACAGTAGTGTACACTAACATATATTTAGTTCACTGAAAAAATACAGTGGTGCAACAGCTTTTTCTCCTAACTGGAATGTCGAGAATTATAGGCCACATGTTGATTCCTGATAAGAAATTGTCTCAGCAGAATTCATGTATGACAGGGCTCGCGGAGGAATACAATTTCTTCTTGACCAGCCGGTACTGGGGTCGTAGTTTCAACACCTTGTCGGTAACGAATATGTGCTTGAGAGGCGGCCAACAGTCTTTGTCCAGCTTGAACACGACGGACAGCTCGAAAGTAGGAGTGACAGTCGGGTCGGGTGTTATAGTGCCCAGCATTTGCAGCTGTTGGCCCAGTTGTGTCTCCAAATAGACCTGTATGAATGCCCCGCGGAGCCCGCACGGCTCTCCCGCTGAGGAACGCACCACATCCAGGGCAACGTTGGCGGTCAGCGGGCGGGGAAGCAGCAGTATCCGGCACCGCAGACTCGATTCTTTAGCTTCAGAGAGACAACGCACTAACTGCCTGGTCATGTCCTGCTGGAGTATTCTCTCTTCACAGTCGAGAGCCGTTTCAGAGTCCAGACCTGGAAAAGAGAATGGTGTGTTGATATCAATATTGCTGATGAACCAGGAGTTGAAGTTGTACAGCCTATACTTTAGTATTGCAGACATTTGGCAGGGGCTATATTTAGGCCTTATATCTATATATGCCAAGACTATTTGACCTACTTAGTTATTCAGGCTATTCAAGAACATTGCAACATTACATTTCAAACCATCTTAAAAATGTTATTTTGATGATTAGTCCTAAACACGTTGCACTATAGATTTCGAATATTACATACTTAGTAACATTGTAATAGGGAATTTATTTTCATCGTAAAAATAAGGCAATGTATCAGCCACTTGAAACTAGAGGAGAGAGCTCAGGTCAAGTAACTTTTAGAACAGATCATCAGCTGATAGTCATGAGCTGTCGGCTACAGTAAACTATCTGGCTGCATCAGCTGCATTGTATCACGGCAGGCTACTGTGGCCGCTTGGAAAATACATGTTACGCCAGGCAACAGATACATATACCAAAGTTGCCAAGGATTACAAAGTAAAAATAGTTGTTTCCATTATGGTCCTCTACAAATTTTGTCAAAAGGCCTATAAATTCACCAAAGTTAAATGGAATGGTTATCAAAAGCCATTATTTAGTACAGTACATCTGATGAAATACATACTTAGATTTCAGAACAGAGACTTACTTGAGTTTATTTCCTTGATGAATTCAGAACTTTCAATGCTGCCTCGACGCACATATTTTTTGTCGCTCGAAGTAATTTGACAGAGAAACTTTCTCATCAGTTCGACAATGTTATCCTCTTCAGACACAATCGGAATTCCGTGTCCGAGGACCAAAGCCGGGGTATAGACCATTTTGATTGTCTCTCTATCTCCAATACTCCACTCAGTGATACACGTTTTCTGTCTATTCTCTCCATGTAGAAGTCAGTTGATTGTAGTCATTGGAACTGTCACTGTGTTTAAATAGTACTCCTTGGTTGCGTCAGCTGAGTTTGATCGCGTGTGGGACCGCCTCCTTGGTTACCATAGCAGCGCGACGGCGAGCAACTGCTGAACAGGGTTGAATCAGCCTCACGCAACATGCCTAGACGTTGCATTGGCTGGCTACTCAATACTGATAATATCACCTCTTTTATCCAGTATTCTGTCTTCTGTGCAATGAATGCTATTAGACAGGTATATTGTTAGGTTATCAAGAAAATAAAAATGAACAATTACTCATATTTAGAACAAATTGTTTTATTTTGTTCTAAACAAAGATTATTCTGATCTCATAATGTATTTTCAACTGATGACAGAATTATGGATACCTAATTTAGGCCTAAAAAGGAAGCCCCCTAAAAATGATCGTATTGGATATTGGAAATGGTTGTCTTGATCCCCTTTTGATGAATCCTTTCATAAGTATGTCACCTGTAGGTTCTGGAATACACTGGAAAACCCTCACTAGCCACTAGCCTTACCTGGGCTGAGTCACAGGTGAATCACATCACATGGCCTGATACTCACTGACCAGGCAGGAAGTGGATTTCCCCTGAACCTTGGATCTTCCCTTCCTGCTCTCCTCTTCCTGTTTCCCTCTCACCCTGGGCCCTTTCAACACTCACAAAAGTGTTTCAGACATGGGGAAATGAATGCGTATCTGGAAGAGTCAATGTTTTCTCACCAAACAACTCTTGGGCAAACAACTCCATAGTCCCTCTTGAGTGACTCAGTGGCCTAAGGCACTGCATCACAGCACAAGAGGTGCCACTACAGTCCCTGGTTCAAATCCAGGCTGTATCACATCTGGCTGTGATTGGAAGTCCATTGGGTGGCGCACAATAGGCCCAGCGTCGTCGGGGTTTGGCCGGGGTAGGCTGTCATTGTAAATAAGAATTTGTTCTTAACTAACTTGCTGGGTTAAATAAAATAGAAAGTGTGTGTTGTGGGTATTGGAAATGAAAAAACAAGTCTCATGCTATATATATAGACTTATGTGTTATTTTTAAACTCACATGTTGGACCTGTTCAGAATATATGGCTAGATCTGTGCCCCAGGAAGGAGTCTGACTGTAAAACAGTTCAGTTATGAGTCACAGAAAGGGACTTTTCCCCTTTGTGACTATACCTGTACACCAGCCTATCATCTTCAGCCCTGCCCAGATCATGTGAGGATCTGGCTACCATTATGACATCAGACCAGTAAAGAGGGAGTTTGCTGTCTTTCTATGGAAGTGAAGGGAAACCACATATGTGTTGGTCTGTGGGGCTTGCCACTGTGTCTGGCTAGGCTGATGCAGACAGCCACTCTGCTTGCATTTCCCATGTGTTTGTGTGTGAGTGCGTGTGTCCATGTTTGTGTGTGTTTGTTCACAGATATCAGCTTCCTCATCAGATTGAGAACAGGTATTCACAGGTTCTCAAATGATTTACCTAATTAAGTAAATTAATCAAATGCACCATGTATCACTGATGTGCCCTATTTCCGTCACAACGTTTTATCCTCCAAGCATATTCAGTGGTTGAGACACTCTGAAACTGCTCATATCTATTCAAAGTCAGTCCAGAACACCCAGACCAGTCCCAGACTCAGTCACCTGCTTCCTAGATCAGGCATGGTCTATCACCAGGTCAACATTCACAAGGACGCAGGGCCAGACGGATTACCAGGACGTGTACTCCGAGCATGCGCTGACCAACTGGCAAGTGTCTTCAATGACATTTTCAATCTCTCCCTGTCTGAGTCTGTAATACCAACCTGTTTCAAGCAGACCACCATAGTCCCTGTGCCCAAGAACACTAAGGTAACCTGCCTAAATGACTACCGACCCTGGCACTCACGTCTGTAGCCATGAAGTGATTTGAAAGGCTAGACCCACTAGACCCACAGAAACACTAGACCCACTCCAATTTGCATACCACCCTAACAGATCCACAGATGATGCAATCTCTATTGCACTCCACATTGCCCTTTCCCACCTGGACAAAAGGAACTCCTACGTGAGAATGCTATTCATTGACTACAGCTCAGCGTTCAACACCATAGTTCCCTCAAAGCTCATCACTAAGCTAAGGACCCAGGGACTAAACACCTCCCTCTGCAACTGGATCCTGGACTTCCTGACGGGCCGCCCCCAGGTGGTAACAGATCTGCCACGCTGATCCTCAACACAGAGCCTCCTCAGGGGTGCGTGCTCAGTCCCCTCCTGTACTCCCTGTTCACACATGACTGCATGGCCAAGCACGACTCTAACACCATCATTAAGTTTTCCGACGACACAACAGTGGTCGGCCTGATCACAGACAACAATAATACAGCCTATAGGGAGGACGTCAGAGATCTGGCAGTGTGGTGCCAGGATAACAGCCTCTCCCACAAACACACCAAGACAGTTGTAAAGAGGGCATGACAACACCTATTCCCCGTCAGAAGACTGAAAAGACTTGGCATGGGTCCTCAGATCCTCAAAAAGTTACACAGCTGCACCATCGAGAGCATCCTGACTGGTTGCATCACCACCTGCTATGGCAACAGCTCGGCCTCCGACCGCAAGGCACTACAGAGGGTAGTGCGTATGGCCCAGTACATCACTGTGATCAAGCTTCCTGCCATCCAGGACCTCTATACCAGGCGGTGTCAGAGGAAGGCCCCAAAAATTGTCAAAGACACCAGCCATCCCAGTCATAGACTGTTCTCTCTGCTATTGCACGGCAAGCAGTACCGGAGCGCCAAGTCTAGTTCCAAAAGGCTTCTTAACAGCTTCTACCCCCAAGCCAAAAGACTCCCGAACAGCTAATCAAATGGCTACCCAGACTTTTTGCATTGTTCCCACCCCCATTTTTACACTGCTGCTACTCTCTGTTTATTATCTATGCATTGTCACTTTACCTCTACCTACATGATGCCCACATACATTGACTCTGTACCGGTACCCCCTGTATAAAGCCTCGCCTTTGTTATTTTATTGTTGCTCCTTAATTTTTTTTATTTGTTCAACAAATAAAATCTTGCTTCAGTTCATTTTAGTAAATACTTTCCAGAATATTTTTTTTTTAATTGAACAAAAATAAAACAAGTAAGGGCTTGTAAGTAAGCATTTCACTGTAAGGTCTACACCTGTTGCATTCGGCACATGTGACAAATAACATTTGATTTGACACACACACACACACACACACACACACACACACACACACACACACACACACACACACACACACACACACACACACACACACACACACACACACACAAACAGGGAATACTGGGATTAGGCAATTCAGTGCAACAACCCAAAAAATCTGCAAATGGGTTTATAGATTGTGCACACATTTGGCCACGTGTGCACGTGTTGGGCTTTTCCACATTATTTTTGTATTTTCCAGAGCTTTTTAACCACTCACTGTTGATTCACTATTTGACCACATGGTGGTGCCAGTGTAATGCATTTCACTTTGGGATAGTGTTTGAGAAGGTGACTGACTGTAAGGTAATCCCTACCTACCTGTCTATTCTCGTCCAATAGGCTGTAGACACTGTGCTTGTAGACACGCCCCCTGACCCCTGCTCTGTCATCTCTGTGTTAGGGAGGTTGTCATAGAAACGGATGTTGGTGTCTTTCATCCTCCAGCTTGTGAGCGATGTTGGCGTTGAGAGGGAGGAGGATTAGGAGCTTTCTGGAACCCCTGGTCTCAAACGGACCTGCCGTGTGTAAGGCACGGAATTCTGCTATAGAACCCTCCAACCCTACCACAAAAATACAGATAAACGAATACACACAGCTGACATGATACAGTATTTGTTACGTTACAGAAAAAAGCTTAATAAATGCCCCTGTAAAAATAAGTACAGCCTTCTCTCTGACTGTTCGTTGTGATTAATCAACATCAAATCCAGAGGTTATGATTTTCTTTGTGTTTGAGCTAATGGTAGTCTACTTACGAGGCAACACCAGGTTGAGGTAGCCCAGGTGGAAAGACCAAGCCAGGCCATGAGCCACATTCATCTTCCTCTCCTCACAAATCTCTGACACTTCCACTTCAGACGGACCCTGGATATGGGAGAGAGAAACAACAACCAGGAAATAACCAGAATTACTCACAGGCAGACATGCAGGGAATCTGGTATAAAAATATTTACTGGGATTTACTGAAACCACAACCATGATGAGCAATCAAAAACCCCAACTCTGGTGAGCTAACAAGAATCACTCTAGCACACAGTCAGCATTTTACAGCAGCATGTAAGCTACAATATCGTTCAGTATAATTGGCTTCAGGAAGCTAAACTATGTTATTAGTGGCTTAAAGGAGAGGGTTTGGAGACCCACACCAGACTGATGATTAAAACCATCCTTGAGACCAGGGTTGGGTTTAATTCCATTTCAATTCCAGTCAATGCAGACAGTAAAACTAATACCAATTCCAAATTGTCCTCATTGTAAAGCATTCAAAATAACTAGAATTGGAACTTCAGGGTACATCCTGAATTTAATGGAATTGAAATGGAATTCCCCCCAACCCTGCTGGAGACACACAGGGTCCTGTGTTGGTTCATATTGTGTGTGAGAGTTCCAGATCAGGCTCTTGTTATCTCACCAGTACTCCCAGGGTGTTGAGTAGAGGGTAGAGGCCAAAGGCCAAGATCACCATGCTCCACTGGTCTCTCCAGGGCTGTGGCTCGGTCAGGCCCAACAGCAGCACTGCCAACCCCACACCCAGGAGAGTATACACACCCACACAGGCTGTCACCATCTGACCCAGCCTCCCACCACGGTACCTGGGTAGATAGAGAGGTGAGAGAAGGAGAGAAGGGGAGGTAGAGAGGGAGGCAGGTAATATGTAAATATTTATCTATTTATTTGGCTACCATGTTTTGTGAGTATGAGTATGACTATGAGTATGGAAGTTAAGTTCCCTCACCGGGTAGTTGCATGATGAAGACATTCCTGTAAGAGAAGAAACACTCCATGCAGCGAGGGCCCCACAGTCAGGATGAGTATCGCTGCTGCAACGTGTCTGAAGAAGCTCTCAGGCTCCAAAACCAAGATGGCCGTCATCACCACAGTAGCCAATCCTATCGCACCGGCTTTGTGTAGACTCCCACGAGGCTGAGGGACCAGACTCTCCTCCCCTCCCAACTGTTGCATCTGAGGAACAGACATAACAGCACCATGACTAAGTATGAGAGATATAACATAAAAATAATCAGTAAACACCTGTTCCTTTTGTAATTTTCACAACTTCTTGAAAGGTTGCCTTCTTGAAAGGCATTTCAACAGCCATAATCATGAACTAAGTGCCTTGCGTTATATGGGCATTGAATTGGTGAAGGCCATGTAGGGGAGGAGATAGGGATACATTACTTCTCTAAAGAGAGACCTATTGGATAGACCGCTTGTGCACACTTGCCCCGGCAGGCCTTAATGAGGAATGTTATTTTTCTTGTTGTTTGTAGTATGTTATCAATAGGCCAAACACTTTGGTAATGACATCCTAATGTAATTGTATTGTGTGTCTGTGTCACACCCTGATCAGTTTCACCTGTCTTCGTGCTTGTCTCCAGACCGCACCAGGTGTCTCCCATCTCCCCCCATTATCCCTTGTGCATATATACTGTTTGTCTGTTGCCAGTTCGTCTTGTCCCATCAAGTCCTACCAGCGTGTTCCCGTGTTTCCTGTGCTCTAGTTTTTGTTTTTCCTAGTCTTTCCAATTCTAACCTTTCTGCCTGTCCTGATCCTGCCTGACTCTGGATTAGGACTTTTTCCCTGCCTTGACTTACCTTTTGCCTGCCCCTTGTACTATAATAAACTCTGATACTCGTACTATCCGCCTCCTGTGTCTGCATCTGAGTCTTAGCCTGAGCCGTGATACTATGCATCTTTCTTACATTGTCATGTTTCCCCCACAGCTCTCTCTCTGCTGGGATCTCTTGATTGGGCCAATACTGACTGTGAATGTAGAAATATGCCCACCTGTGAGGTCTTCTTGTTGTGACATTGATTGCCATTGCCTTGCACGCTGAAGAAGGGCTCATACTGTATGTCAATTTAAGTTTATTTACCGGAGTGCTGTCCTATTTCTGGTCTTTGGATAATATATCAGGATCCAGCACCCGATTTAAGTTTATAAAGTCAAACACGTTGTTTATCTTTTCCTTGTCCAGTATTGTGCAAGTGTAACGGATGTGAAATGGCTAGCTAGTTAGCGGGTACGCGCTAGTAGCATTTCAATCAGTTACGTCACTTGCTCTGAGACTTAAGTAGTGTTGCCCCTTGCTCTGCAAGGGCCGCGGCTTTTGTGGAGCGATGGGTAACGATGCTTCGTGGTTGACTGTTGTTGATGTGTGCAGAGGGTCCCTGGTTCGCGCCCGTGTCGGGGCGAGGGGACGACGTAAAGTTATACTGTTACATTGGTGCCGTGACCCGGATCACTGGTTGCTGCGGAAAAGGAGGAGGTTGAAAGGGGGGTGAGTGTAACGGATGTGAAATGGCTAGCTAGTTAGCGGGTACGCGCTAGTAGCATTTCAATCAGTTACGTCACTTGCTCTGAGACTTAAGTAGTGTTGCCCCTTGCTCTGCAAGGGCCGCGGCTTTTGTGGAGCGATGGGTAACGATGCTTCGTGGTTGACTGTTGTTGATGTGTGCAAAGGGTCCCTGGTTCGCGCCCGTGTCGGGGCGAGGGGACGACGTAAAGTTATACTGTTACACAATGTTGGCATAGCAACCAAAGACACATTCTCACATTACTACACAATGGAAAGCCTGATCTTCTGGTCCTCAAGTCAACTACAGGTGAGCAATTCATACAATTGGCCAGTGCATGCCTGCATGGGGTAAGACTGGGAATATGACTATCATTAATAAAATAATATGGCTAATCTACTTAAAGGAATACTTTCAGATTTTTGCAATGAGGCCCTTTATCTACTTGCCAGACTCAGATGAACTCGTGGATACCATTTTTATGTCTCTGTGTCCAGTATGAAGGAAGTTAGAGGTACAGTAGTTTCACAAGCCAATGCTAACTAGCGTTAGTGCAATAACACCCATAGAATTCCAGTCGTTGCACTAAGGCTAGTTAGCACTGGCTTGTAAAACTACCTAACTTCCTCTAGCTTGCTCGGCTCTATACCTGCCATATGAAATCTGCTATAAAAAAAATAAAAAAGCAAATGTTCAATTAATTCACAAGTCCATCCGACTCTGTGGAAGTAGATTAAGGACCTCATTGCCAAAACCCCAAAGTATCCCTTTAAGAGAAACCCTCAGCCTGCTTTGCTTTGCATTGTATAAAGTGGGAAGGAAGAGGACCATCTTTATATTAGAATTAGATTGAAGGAAATAAGAATTATAGTCCAGTAAAACCCATGAACTATTAAATGGTGCCCTGATGTTACCCGTGCACTTCAGAGTAGTGAAAACGACCCACAATACATACATAATCTCCATGACTACATTCTTATACCACATATTACATTTGGAGACTATCACTGATTCAAATCAAATCAAATTGTATTAGTAACATGCGCCGAATAGAACAGGTGTAGACCTCACAGTGACACGCTCACTTACGAACCCCTAACCAACGATGCAGTTTAAAAACATACGGATAAGAATAAGAAATACAAGTAACAGGTAATTAAAGAGCATTCATTCATATATTCACAATAAATACATATCTCAATGAGGGAATTGCTATCCTATATTCAGATCTAGACACTGAATCATTTGAAGGTCCAGTTGAAATGCAGAAAACATGATTTATTTTACATTTTTCATGTAGCTTATCTGTTGAGGCTTACCTTTTTATGTTTTGAATGATCCCAGTTCCAGAATACAGAACAACAGAGACAATTCCAGATTGAAAGAGATTAAAATAGATGTGTGTTGATAGAAAATCAGATGAATAGAGATTATAAATCAGAGCTAGCACTTCTCCCTCTCACTTCTCCCTCTCATCCCTCTCCACTTGTTTTCTCACTCTCTCCCTGCTTCCCTTTGTGTTATACAAATTTGGGTAATAGTTTCAGTTTCAGTTTACAAGAGGCAATATATCCCACACAATGAGCGATAAAGACCAATAGAGCTAGATAAAAAGTGATAAAGACAGAGAGGTATAAAGCTTGCTGCAAACAAATTCCACAGAGAGGGGTTGATGTACTGTAATAGGTAACAGTAGTGGAACAGGGAGTGGAGGAAGAGGCATGGGTGTTTTTAGAACCCGATTTATCACTGTTTAAATATACTGCTACAGCTGCCACGTCTCTGATTAACCATACAGTATGTGTTCTTATGATAACCTGATCGGGAGGTGATTTAACAAGTTTCAGTCAACCCACCTCTCTCTCCAGTCTACTCAAACCTTATAAGTGTGTTATTACACAGAACATCACAGCAAGTACAGTACCTATCCAGGTGTGGACTTCTGTATGAGATGAATATTAAGCAGGGGTGTCAATTGGGTATGGCCATACACTAGCTCAACACAAACAATTTAAAATAGGCAACTAAAATCATTCCAATCCCGATTAAAAGGCAAAAGCAGTTTATCAGTGTCAGCTGGTCTGATGTGAATACCATGCGGACACCTGGGAGCGGGAGGGGAAGGCTGTTTGTGTGGCTGGCAACCGGCTGGGTTTGTGGAGAACAGAGATCTGTATACAATGGCGAAATGCTTACATGTATGTCTCCGCCCTAACAATGGGAGTCTTCCCAAAGGTGCGAAGGCAGGCGACAAGTTAAGTTCCAAAATAACCCCATAGAAACGCATTGGGATCATTTTGGTTGGATTTTGGTGATAATAAAACCTCTCGTTTAGCCTCTTCCTCTCTGTAGAGAGCCTCATCGACGCAGCTGCATGAAACGGCAGGACTTTTTCTCAACACATTGCAGAGGTAGCTAAAGACAGCTGTACTAGATGGTATTGTCTATGTAACTGCTGTTTGACTTGACATTAAACTAAACTATAGTTCTAATCCCGGTGCTGAGCTAGTGCGTAGCAGGCTAATTGTTGTATGACGTGTTTGTAGAATGTTAAATCCCCTATTGCCTGAGGTGAATGAAGCTACAGCGACAAGGTGATCATGACTGGAGTATATTGAACTTGTTTTCCTCTTTTCCGAGAAAATAAAGCAAATGTCCAATTCATGAATCAAATTTAAATGTATCCTCTTGATGGATTGGAACCCGACCGTATAATGTCAGAAAGAGCCTGTGGTGTGTGTGTGTGTGTGTGTGTGTGTGTGTGTGTGTGTGTGTGTGTGTGTGTGTGTGTGTGTGTGTGTGTGTGTGTGTGTGTGTGTGTGTGTGTGTGTGTGTGTGTGTGTGTGCGTGTGTGCGTGTGTGCGTGTGTGCGTGTGTGCGTGTGTGTGCGTTTCTGTATGCGTTTGTCTGTGTATGAAGGAGTTAATGAACCAGCCAGATCAGCCGTGATAAAAGTCAGTATTCGACATCCATCCATGTCTGAGGTCGGGAGATGATGTGGAAACCAGCCACTAGGGGCAACAGTGAACACTGTTACCTTCAAGTAGGTTTCGGTAGGGCGTTGTGCATGGGGATGCGTAAGCATCTGCCTCTGTTCCAGAAGGTTGCATGTTCGAATCCAGCAATAGAAACCGTTAAAATTCAGAGTTAATGCCTGACCTTAAACACTTTGACATTTGGAACTGGAACAACTTCGACATTTGATGGGTGAGAAACATGGATGAACGTCTAACTCTGACGTGAGACAGGCCATAAACAGAAGTATGCCAAAGGTTCATGCATATTTTATTCAAGAGTAAAAAAGTGGTTTGTCCCATGGGGCATGCTTACAGTTTGTGTAATAAGGGAGTCCGAGAGAGAACCATGGCACAAACTATATGGCACGAGGTCTCCGGTAAGTTCACCTCTCAAAATAAAGCACAATGAGACCAAACAAGGATCAGCAAAACGCAAGAGCAATTAGCAGAGAGCTTAAGAATAATGTTAATCATAAATATAATAATAATAATATTAAATAACAAGAATATAATTTAAGAATTATGATTAGAGAATACACTTTTCCTTTAAAATGTGTGAGACAACTTCTGTAACTGTGTCTGCTTTTACAGATGAGTTTTCCATGCAATCATGCTTTGGCTGCCTGAATGTAAGTCTGTGTCTTTTTATAGTACGGTTATTCATTCACACTATTGTACACTCTTAGAAAAAAAGTGCTATCTAGTGCCTAAAAGGGTTCTTTGGCTGTCCCCATAGGAGAACCCTTTGAAGAACCCTTTTTGGTTCCAGGTAGAACCTTTCTGAATTCCATTTAGAACCCTTTCCACAGAGGGTTCTACATGGAACCCAAAAAAGTTCTACCTGGAAGCAAAAACGGTTCCACCTGGAACCGAAAAGGGTTCTCCTATAGGGACAACCGAAGATCCATTTTGGAACCCTTTTTTCTAAGTGTAGGTTTCAAAATAACTCCTGCACATCAGAGAGGAGCGATAGAGTTACAACGCATGGCACCTCATACAAACGTCTAGTCTGTACAGCATCAAAATAAAATAATACATGAACTCATAATACAGTCATGAAAAACCTCAAATGAAATAAAAAACGAAATCCCCAAATAAAATAAAAACTGGAAAATGTTTTTTTCACAAATAAATATCATCCCTTAGTTCATTTGAAGCAAGAAGATAAAAATAACTTACCATACTGAAACACGGCACAAATAGAATTTCACATTATTATTATCAAATAACTTAATTGCATGCACTGATGCGTTTATAAATGCTTTACAAATAAATAACCTTCTGTTAGTCACTGTTCACACTCAGCCAAAAACACCATTTCATTTTCAAAGTAGAACAAAACAGCATATATAGGGACTTACTCCAGTACAGCCGACACAGGTTATAGGCTACTGGACAGCACATAAGAGGACACCATAGAAATGGAATGCATAGAACAGACATCACTCATTGCTGATTCTGATTGCATGCCAACAAACATACAGGTGTCCATTCTATGCTTTCTATTTCTATGATTGACTTGGCAGCAATAGAACATAAAAGTGTAGATAGTCCCAGCAAGTAAAATATGTAACAGTGGTAAAAAGGTGTCCTTAAAACTGAAATAAGATCAGTTTTGGAAATCATCTGACTTGGCAGCAATAGAACATAAGAGTGGAACAGACAGACATTGCCCCTAAATGTGATGAACGGTCAGTTTTGTTTATCTGACTTTAGGGGGACTTTAGGGGGTGTAGTGAGTGTACTGTGAACTCTGTGAACTCTGTGTGCCACCTCAGCACTGGCTAACTGGCCAGTGGAGCATATTGGCTTAATAAGATGGAGAACACTCAGGTAATAAGACTGCATTTTGAACCTTCTGACAACTTCATCTTTTCCTTGAAGTTAATAAATAGTATGTTTAATTTCAATGTCCTGTTATTATCATATAGTACTAGTAGCAAAACATATTCGAAAGCACTACCATGTATGTTTGCAGATGAAAATGGCATTCAAATTTCACACGCAGATGCAAACGCATACACAAATAAACTCACAGACGCCATGACAACGATCCATCACCCTATCTAGATATCTTATAAAATAAAATGAATGAAGTAAACCACCGACAGGGATGACACAACTTCCTGTTTTAAAATGAGAAGAGGAAACTGTAAATCACGGACAGGTAGTACCTCCCCCGCATGCCACTTCAGCTCCCGTCGACCTCTCACCTACATGCCTTCACTCCCCAATCCCCACCCTTCCCCTGTCCCAACACAACAGAAAGGTAACATCTGTCACCCAGTCAGCCCCACCCTCCCTCTGCCCCCAACACAACAGAAAGGTAACATCTGTCACCCAGTCAGCCCCACCCTCCCTCTGCCCCCAACACAACAGAAAGGTAACATCTGTCACCCAGTCAGCCGCACTACACAATTAGAACAGAACAGTAGCTCTTTGTTTTGCATTGGAGTGTTCCAGAACGTCCAGTAGA
Source organism: Salvelinus fontinalis (assembly GCF_029448725.1). Taxonomy (NCBI): domain Eukaryota; kingdom Metazoa; phylum Chordata; class Actinopteri; order Salmoniformes; family Salmonidae; genus Salvelinus; species Salvelinus fontinalis. Next base: position 68,548,902 of record NC_074670.1, read on the forward strand.
GTGTTCCGTAGTGTAGTGTGGTCAGGTGGTCAGGGGTCTGTAGTAGTGTGTGACCAGGTCAGGGAATGATGGAACCTGCAGTACAGTTTGTCCAATAGGAGGTCTGATCCATCCATGGCACAGTCTTGTCACACGGGTAGAGAGAAGGGCTGGGGGGCAACAGGCCAGGGTAGGGGGAGGAGGATGGTGTGTGTACCATTAGTGTATACGTGTAGATCTATATGTTTACTGTGTTTTCTGTATGATCCCTGTTTAAGTGTATGTCTAAGTATGTGTTTACCGTAAGTGTGTTTTAATTTAAGTGTGTAAGTCAAATGTGTGTATGTGTGGGTATGTACTTTATATCTAAGTGTGTGTACTAGTGTTTATGTATAAATGTGTGTATGTGTGGGTATGTACTTTATATCTAAGTGTGTGTACTAGTGTTTATGTATAAATGTGTGTATGTGTGAGTATGTACTTTATATCTAAGTGTGTGTATTAGTGTTTATGTATAAATGTGTGTGTGTGCATCACTGTATATTGCTGTTGTTGTCGGTGCCGTTGGGCTCCCCCATGTTCATGCGGCCCATGGAGACACCCACACTGTTGACGGCGTCACGGCGGGGGGGCATGCGCTCGTTGATCCGGTCCAGACCCTTGGCCTCCGCAAAGCTATTGATCTTATGTTGAGGAGAGAAGCCTCGGGTCGCTGGGGAGGCAGACCACAACTCAGTTACAGACTCATCTAATACACACACACACATATACTCACGCTCGTGTAATACACACACAATGTAGTTACGGTGCACTTGCTACCAGGGTTGAGATGAATTCCATTTCAATTCCAGTCAATTCAGGAGGTACACTGAAATTCCATTTCCAATTCTCTTCAAAGCTTAAAAAACATTTAGAATTTGGTTTACTTTCTGAATTGGCTGAAATTGAAATGGAATTGATCCCAACCCTGCTGCTACATACAAGATAAGCAATTCCTACACACAATAACCAGTTTAGTACACGATAAGCAATTCCTACACACGATAACCAGTTTAGTACACGATAAGCAATTCCTACACACGATAACCAGTTTAGTACACGATAAGCAATTCCTACACATGATAACCAGTTTAGCACAAGATAAGCTACACTGCGTGTACTGTTTAAAACATTAAGAACACCTTCCTAATATTGAGTCAGAACAGCCTCAATTCCTCAGGGCATGGACACCAATGCTTCCCACAGTTGTGTCAAGTTGTCTGGATGTCCTTTGGGTGGTTGACCATTCTTGATACACACGGGAAACTGTTGAGTGTGAAAAACCCAGCAGTGTTGCAGTTCTTGACACAAACCGGTGCACCTGGCACCTACTACCATACCCTGTTCAAAGCCACTTAAATATTTTGTCTTGCCCATTCACCCTCTGAATGGCACATACACACAAGCCATGTCTCAATTGTCTCAAGGCTTAAAAATCTTTATTTAACATGTCGCCTCCCCTTCATCTACACTGATTGAAGTGGATTTAACAAGTGACATCAGTAAGGGACCATAGCTTTCACCTGATCAGTCTGTCATGGAAAGAGCAGGTGTTCTTAATTTTCTTGCACACTCAGTGTAAATACACACAACAGCAAGGCCAGTACAAACACACTAACGATTCACTATCCTTCCACACTTATAAGTATCAAGATTCAACAGTAGCCTACTGCCGACTGACAGTCGACATAAAGACTGTAGTGGTCTTGTGTTTTTTTACAATGTGTGCCATCATGGAACATCACATTTCCAATGCAAAACTCCACAGGCTCCACACAGCACATGTTGTACCAAAACCAAATAGCAGAGGTTGTGTAGGTATGATGTATTTGTGTAGGGATGATGTATTTGTGTAGGGACGATGTATTTGTGTAGGGACGGTGTATTTGTGTAGGGACGGTGTATTTGTGTAGGGACGGTGTATTTGTGTAGGGATGATGTATTTGTGTAGGGACGATGTATTTGTGTAGGGATGATGTATTTGTGTAGGGACGGTGTATTTGTGTAGGGATGATGTATTTGTGTAGGGACGGTGTATTTGTGTAGGGACGGTGTATTTGTGTAGGGCGATGTATTTGTGTAGGGATGATGTATTTGTGTAGGGATGATGTATTTGTGTAGGGATGATGTATTTGTGTAGGGACGATGTATTTGTGTAGGGATGGTGTATTTGTGTAGGGATGATATATTTGTGTAGGGACGATGTATTTGTGTAGGGACGATGTATGTGTGTAGGGATGATGTATTTGTGTAGGGATGATGTATTTGTGTAGGTACGATGTATTTGTGTAGGGACGATGTATTTGTGTAGGGATGATGTATTTGTGTAGGGATGATGTATTTGTGTAGGGATGATGTATTTGTGTAGGGATGGTGTATTTGTGTAGGGATGATGTATTTGTGTAGGGACGGTGTATTTGTGTAGGGATGATGTATTTGTGTAGGGACGGTGTATTTGTGTAGGGACGATGTATTTGTGTAGGGATGATGTATTTGTGTAGGGACGATGTATTTGTGTAGGGATGATGTATTTGTGTAGGGATGATGTATTTGTGTAGGGATGATGTATTTGTGTAGGGACGGTGTATTTGTGTAGGGATGGTGTATTTGTGTAGGGATGGTGTATTTGTGTAGGGACGGTGTATTTGTGTAGGGACGGTGTATTTGTGTAAGGATGATGTATTTGTGTAGGGACGGTGTATTTGTGTAGGAATGATGTATTTGTGTAGGGACGATGTATTTGTGTAGGGATGATGTATTTGTGTAGGGATGATGTATTTGTGTAGGGACGATGTATTTGTGTAGGGATGATGTATTTGTGTAGGGACGGTGTATTTGTGTAGGGCGATGTATTTGTGTAGGGATGATGTATTTGTGTAGGGATGATGTATTTGTGTAGGGATGATGTATTTGTGTAGGGATGATGTATTTGTGTAGGGACGATGTATTTGTGTAGGGACGATGTATTTGTGTAGGGATGATGTATTTGTGTAGGGATGATGTATTTGTGTAGGGATGATGTATTTGTGTAGGGACGGTGTATTTGTGTAGGGATGATGTATTTGTGTAGGGACGGTGTATTTGTGTAGGGATGATGTATTTGTGTAGGGACGGTGTATTTGTGTAGGGACGATGTATTTGTGTAGGGATGATGTATTTGTGTAGGGACGATGTATTTGTGTAGGGATGATGTATTTGTGTAGGGATGATCTATTTGTGTAGGGATGATGTATTTGTGTAGGGACGGTGTATTTGTGTAGGGATGGTGTATTTGTGTAGGGATGATGTATTTGTGTAGGGACGGTGTATTTGTGTAGGGACGGTGTATTTGTGTAGGGACGGTGTATTTGTGTAGGGATGATGTATTTGTGTAGGGACGGTGTATTTGTGTAGGGATGATGTATTTGTGTAGGGACGATGTATTTGTGTAGGGACGGTGTATTTGTGTAGGGACGATGTATTTGTGTAGGGACGATATTAGAGTTATCGTAGGGTCAGATTCCTCCCCCAGCCGACACACACTCATGATTAGTCACTTTGTCGTACTGTGGTGGGTGGTGTGTGTGGAGTGTGTGTGCCTGTGTGGAGTGTGTCTGGGGGAAGTCTGTGTGAGGCAGTGTGTGTGTGTGTGTGTGTGTCTGGGGGAAGTGTGTGTGAGGCAATTTGTGTGTGTGTGTCTGGGGGAAGTGTGTGTGAGGCAATTTGTGTGTGTGTGTCTGGGGGAAGTGTGTGTGTGTGTGAGGCAGAGAAAGAATAAGAGTCATGCTTCACCATGAGCAGTGCTGTTAGAAGAGCTCAATGCATTGTGGGTCAGTGTATGGCGTAGATGGGTCACCATGCCTCATCCCCCTCTTTCATTCTCTCACACACACGCTCACTCTAATTGTCGATGAATGAGGGGAATTTACCTTCTGAGTCCTCAACAGGATCGATGGCTTCAATGGCCTCAATGGTAGCTGAGGATGGAGAGAGAGAGAGAGAGAGAGAGAGAGAGAGAGAGAGAGAGAGAGAGAGAGAGAGAGAGAGAGAGAGGAGAGAGGAGAGAGAGAGAGAGAGAGAGAGAGAGAGAGGGGAGGGTGAGGGTTATTCATGCAAAACCCTCACAGCAGCATTGCAGCCTTCAGTGCTGAGGGTGTCTGGTGTTAGCACGTTCATTAGCTAGCGTTAGCTCACACACATATACCAGGCTATTAGTACTATCAGTTGTAGTGAGGTGAGGAGTGACGGAGTGATTGACAGAGGACGAACATGGAATAGAGGTAGAGAGAGAGATAGAGAGAGGAAGAGAGAGGCAGAGCGAGCGAGAGGCAGAGTGAGGCAGAGAGAGAGGCAGAGCGAGAGAGAGGCAGCGCGAGAGAGCAAGAGAGAGGCAGAGCGAGAGAGCGAGAGAGAGGCAGAGCAAGGCAGAGAGAGAGGCAGAGCGAGAGTACGAGAGAGAGGCAGAGCGAGAGAGCGAGAGAGAGGCAGAGCAAGGCAGAGAGAGGCAGAACGAGAGTGCGAGAGAGAGGCAGAGCAAGGCAGAGAGAGAGGCAGAGCGAGAGTGCGAGAGAGAGGCAGCACGAGAGAGCGAGAGAGAGGCAGCACGAGAGAGCGAGAGAGAGGCAGCACGAGAGAGCGAGAGAGAGGCAGAGTGAGAGAGCGAGAGAGAGGCAGAGTGAGAGAGCGAGAGAGAGGCAGAGCGGGCGAGAGAGAGGCAGAGTGAGCGAGAACGAGAGGCAGAGCGAGAGAGCAAAAGAGGCAGAGCGGCAGAGCGAGAGAGGCAGAGAGAGAGAGAGAGAGAGAGAGGCAGAGCGGGCGAGAGAGAGGCAGAGTGAGCGAGAACGAGAGGCAGAGCGAGAGAGCAAAAGAGGCAGAGCGGCAGAGCGAGAGAGGCAGAGAGAGAGAGAGAGAGAGAGGCAGGGCGAATTAGAGAGAGACAGAGACAGTCAGGCAGAGAGAGAGACAGAGACGGAAAGAGAGGCAGAGGGAGAGAGAGGCAGAGGCAGAGAGAGAGGCAGACAGAGAGAGAGGCAGACAGAGAGAAAGTGTGTGAGAAAGTGGGAACATGTGTGTGGGCTTGTTTGCCAGTGTGTGTATGTGTGTGTGTGTGTGTGTGTGTGTATGTGTGTGGAGGTGTGTGTGTCTGTCTGTCTGTCTGTCTGTCTGTCTGTCTGTCTGTGTGTACTCACCGCTCTGCAGAGTCTGCTTGCCTCCTGACAGAACTCCACTGGGCAGCATGCCAGTGGGTGTCAGTCCCTTCAGGGTCAGTACGTTCTCACTCTCCTCCCTAAAACACACACATACATACATAGGATTAGAAACGAACATACACAGTCTCACATGCTCCTGCACACATTCGGACACTTACAGTGCCTTGCAAAAGTATTCCTCCCCCTTGGCATTTTTCCTATTTTGTTGCATTACAACCTGTAATTTAAATGTATTTTTATTTGGATTTCATTTAATGAACATACACAAAATAGTCCAAATTGCTGAAGTGAAATAAAAAAAATAACTTTTATAAAAAAATGATTACAAATTAAAACCTGAAAAGTGGTGTGTGCATATGTATTCACCCCCTTTGCTATGAATCCATGAATAAGATCTGGTGCAACCAATCACCTTCAGAAGTCACATTATTAGTTACATTTTATTATTTTTTATTTCACCTTTATTTAACCAGGTAAGCCAGTTGAGAACAAGTTCTCATTTACAACTGCGACCTGGCCAAGATAAAGCAAAGCAGTGTGACACAAACAACAACACAGAGTTACACATGGAATAAACAAATGTACAGTCAATAACACAATATAAAAGTCTATATACAGTAAAGTATATAAAGTCCACATATGTGCAATCTAAGTGTCACATGATCTGTCACATGATCTCAGTATATATACACACCTGCTCTGAAAGGCTCCGGGGTCTGCAACACCACTAAGCAGAGGTGGCAGGTAGCCTAGCGGTTAGAGCATTGGGCCAGTAACCGAAAGGTTGCTAGATAGAATCCCTGAACTGACAAGGTAAAAATGTGTCATACTGCTCCTGAACAAGGCAGTAAACCCACTGTTCCTAGGCTGTCATTGTAAATAAGAATTTGTTCTTAACTGACTTGCCTAATTCAATAAAGTGTTTTTTTTTTTTAAAGCAAGCGGCACCATGAAGACCAAGGAGCTCTTCAAACAGGTCAGGGACAAAGTTGTGGAGAAGTACAGATCAGGGTTGGGTTATAAAAAAAATATCAGAAACTTTGAACATCCCACAGAGCATTATTTGAAAAAGGAAAGAATATGGCACCACAACAAACCTGCCAAGAGAGGGCCGCCCACCAAAACTCACAAACCAGGCAAGGTGGGCATTAATCCGAGAGGCAACAAAAATACCAAAGATAACCTTAAGGAGCTGCAAAGCTCCACAGCGGCGATTGGAGTATTTGTCCATAGGACCACTTTAAGCCGTACACTCCACAGAGCTGGGCTTTATAGAAGAGTAGCCAGAAAAAAGCCAATGCTTAAAGAAAAAAATAAGCAAACACGTTCGCCATAAGCAAACATGTTCGCCAAAAGGCATGTGGGAGACTCCCCAAACATATGGAAGAAGGTACACTGGTCAGATGAGACTAAAATTGACCTTTTTGGACACATCAAGAAAAAAGCTATGTCTGGCGCAAACCCAACACCTCTCATCACCCCGAGAACACCATCCCCCACAGTGAAGCATGGTGGTGGCAGCATCATGCTGTGGGGATGTTTTTCATCGGCAGGGACTGGGAAACTGGTCAGAATTGAAGGAATGATGGATGGCACTAAATACAGGGAAATTCTTGAGGGAAATCTGTTTCAGTCTTCCAGAGATTTGAGACTGGGACGGATGTTCACCTTCCAGCAGGACAATGACCCTAAGCATACTGCTAAAGCAACACTTGGGTGGTTTAAGGAGAAACATTTAAATGTCTTGGAATGGCCTAGTCAAAGCCCAGACCTCAATCCAATTGAGAATCTGTGGTATGACTTAAAGATTGCTGTACACTAGTGGAACCTATCCAACTTGAAGGAGCTGGAGCAGTTTTGCCTTGAAGAATAGGCAAAAACCCAGTGGCTAGATGTGACAAGCTTATAGAGACATACCCCAAGAGACTTGCAGCTGTAATTGCTGCAAAAGGTGCTTCTACGAAGTATTGACTTTGGGGGTGAATAGTTATGCACGCTCAAGTTTTCAGTTTTTTGGTCTTATTTCTTGTTTGTTTCACAATAACAAATATTTTGCATCTTCAAAGTGGTAGGCATGTTGTGTAAATCAAATGATACAAACCCCCCAAAAATCAATTTTAATTCCAGGTTGTAAGGCAACAAAATAGTAAAAATACCAAGGGGGTTAATAATTTCGCAAGCCACGGTACACACAAAAGTATACACACACACACACACAAACTCACTCACCGTAACACTTGGAACATTTTGGCCATCTTCCCTATGGCACGGATCTTGTTCCTGATCACCTCTTTCCTAGCTGCCGCTGCATTGGCTGGAGGGAACCAATCACAGAGGAGTAAAACACAGGACACCAATAACAAGGACGTGAAAAGGAAGGTTGAATAGACATAAAAATGGAACCAATCAAAGTGTCTGTGTCCCATTTGGGATGTAACAGGTCTTCCCATGTGTATCTATTTATAAAGATATGATTACCATCATAGACCTCTTCCTCTCCGTCATTCTCCATGAGCTCATCATCTGAACAGATACTGAGAACATTCACCAGCATCTCTGTCACTGTGGAGCGAGAGAGAGGGCACAGTCAATATGAGAGACTCTGAAGAAAAATGTATATTGTTTGCAGATGATCTGGTGCTTCTGTCCCCAACCAAGGAGGGCCTACAGCAGCACCTAGATCTTCTGCACAGATTACTTCAGACCTGGGCCTTGACATTGAATCTCAGTAAGACAAAAACAATGGTGTTCCAAAAAAGGTCCGGAGAGAGAGAGTTAGTCACAAAGAGAGATTCAGAGATAGAGAATAAGAGCGAGAGAGATTCAGAGATAGAGAATAAGAGAGAAGGTTGGTCAGAGAGAGAGAATAAGAGATAGGGTTGGTCAGAGAGAGAGAATAAGAGAGGGTCAGAGAGAGAGAATAAGAGAGAGTTAGAGAGAGAGAATAAGAGAGAGAGTTTGTCAGAGAGAGAGTAGAGAGAGAGAGTTAGAGAAAGAGAATAAGAGAGAGTTTGTCAGAGAGAGAGTTAGAGAGAGAGAATAAGAGAGAGAGTTAGAGAGAGAGAATAAGAGAGAGAGTTTGTCAGAGAGAGAGTTAGAGAGAGAGAATAAGAGAGAGAGTTAGTCAGAGAAAGAGAATAAGAGAGATAGTGAGTCAGAGAGAGAGATTAAGAGAGTTAGTTAGAGATAGAGAATAAAAGAGAAAGAATAAGAGATATGGAGAATAAGAGAGAAGGAGAATAAGAGAGAAGGAGAATAAGAGCGAGAGAGAGACAAAATAACAGAGAGAACATATTCAGAGTGGGAGACAATCCGTTTCTTTTGGTGTTTGTAATATGTGTAGTCGTGTAGTCGTTTTTTCCCACCTTTCTCTCCAACGAAGGGCAGGGACCAGGTGAAGACATCCATGAAGTTGGGCAGCCAGTAGGGATGAGGGGAACAGTTGAACTGGCGGATGTTCATCACGTTGTTCTCATACTTCAGAACCGCCGCTGTGAGAGAACGAGAGAGGGCAGACCTGTTACACTGATAGTCTACTGGTCTGTCTGTCTGTCTGTCTGTCTGTCTGTCTGTCTGTCTGTCTGTGCCTGCGTGCCTGACCTTTGTTGTTGTAGACGTCCAGGTAGTTAGGTGCTGAGAAGATGGTGATGAGGGAGGGGAAGCCTGTAGTCTGACTCTTTCTGTACATCCGGTACCTGAACAGGGAACGGTCAAGGGATTGGGATACGGATTAGAGTTAGGATTACATAGATTGGGGTTCAACTGTAAGGGGTGTAGGGTTAAAAATATGGTTGTTGTGTGGTTAAGTTAGCCTTGGCGATGGATAACTGTTTATAAATTGACTTATTTGATTATGAAACCTTGCGCTGCTGTATTGGTTGACTGAATCGTTTGTGTTGACATAACAACCCCTGGATCAATCAACACACACTGGGATGGACAGGTGAATGTTTTAAAGATAATACATTAAGTTAGAGCCCTTTAATGTCACTCTGTCACTCACCATGTGAAGAATGACAGTTTGTCAATGACCCAAGAAGAAGTAGGGCTTCTCTTACCCAGAATCCTGCGCTTCATGTGCTCTGATGACAGACAATAAGTTGTTGGTCTGTAGAAACTCACACACCGCAGGGTAACTGGAGAGAGCGAGAGAGAGAGAGAGTGTTAGTGTCTCTCTGTGTAAATTAAAACATCATAGTGAAGTAGCCAAGCACTATAGGACAGTAGCCAAACTATGCTGTGTATGAATCAATGTGTGAGTACATGAGAGCAAGAGAGATTTGATTCTGAACACCCCTGCACTATATCAGACAAGGATAGTCTGAAACTGTTTACATTGAATGACCACCAGGGGTCCTTATTGAGCCCCTAATAAAAACAGCAGAACCAGATCTAGTAGGAGGGCAGTGTGTGTTTCTCTCAGGAGACTGGTGTAGGCTCCATATTGTTTAGCACCATATTATAACAGTCTCAACTATCCATCATGTCAATCCTACATTCTCTCATCTTATTCCTCTCTTTTTCCTCCCTCACTCCCCCTCCCTCTTGCGCTCTTTCCCTCACTGTATCTTAATATCACTCCCCAATCTGGCAGTAGTAGCCAGTCGTCATGGAAACAGAACGGTGCAGTCTCCCTAGGGATTGTGGGATATGGCTTAGCGCTGAAACTGTGTGTGTGGATCTGTGAGATAACTGGCCAGTGTTACAGCTGTTCCACAATTCCCAATGTTTCTTTGGTTGTTGGATCTCTGAATCAGCTTGTAGCTACGAGTACAACATGTTTCACCTCCTCCATCTCACCTCCAGTACCTTTCTCCTGTACATCACACCAACAGATCACACTGGATCTCACCTGCGTTAGAAGTCTGTGTGTGTTTATGCCTGCGTATGTGCGTTGCCGTGTTAGTGTCTCTGTGTTTACCTGTAGAAGTAGGAGCAGCCCCTGACTGTGTTGTGGCCGAAGTATTCTTGTGTTTTCTCGTTGCCAAAGTCCTCCAGTGGGTCGGCCCACAGCAGGTCACACATGGGTCCGAACGCTGGAGGCTCCTTGAACCTGTCCAGCTGGATTATAGAGACAATGACAACACAACAGATATATACACTGAGTTGACCAAACATCAAGAACCCCTTCCTAATATTTAGTTGCGCCGGACTCTACAAGGTATCAAAATCGTTCCACAGGGATGCCCATGTTGACTCTAATGCTTCCCACAGTTGTGTCAAGTTGGCTGTTTGTTCTTTGGGTGGTGGACCATTCTTGATACACGGGAAACTGTTGAGCATGAAAAACCCAGCAGCATTGCAGTTCCTGACACACTCAAACAATTGCGCGTGGCACCTACTACCATACCTCATTCAAAGACCCTTAAATATTTTGTCTTGCCCATTCACCCTCTGAATGGCACACACACACAATCCAAGTCTCAATTGCCTCAAGGCTTATAAATCCTTCATTAACCTGATTCCTCCCCTTCATCTACACTGATTGAAGTGGATTTAACAGTTTACATCAATAAGGGATCATAGCTTTCACCTAGAATCACCTGGTCAGTCTATGTCATGGAAAGACCACTGTTCTTAATGTTTTGTACACTCAGTGTACATTGATACATAAATATATAGATGCATACATGCATAGAAACAGTCCATTCGGAAAGTATTCAGACCCCTTGACTTTTTATATATTTTGTTACGTTACAGTCTTATTCTAAAATTGATTAAATAGTCCCCCCCCCCCCCCCCCTCATCAATCTACACACAATACCCCATAATGACAAAGCAAAAACAGGTTTTTAGAAATTGTCCAGAAGCCACTCCTGCGTTGTCTTGGCTAAGGGCTTAGGGGCGTTGTCCTGTTGGAAGGTGGACCTTCACCCCAGTCTGAGGTCCTGAGCGCTCTGGAGAAGGTTTTCATCAAGGAAATCTCTGTACTTTGCTCCATTCATCTTCCCCTCGATCCTGACTAGTCTCTCAGTCCCTACTGTTGAAAAACATCCCCAAGCATGATGCTGCCACCATCATGCTTCACCGTAGGGATGGTGCCAGGTTTCCTCCAGACGTGACGTTTGGCATTCAGGCCAAAGAGTTCAATCTTGGTTTCATCAGACCAGAGAATCTTGTTCCTCATGGTCTGAGAGTCTTTAGGTGCCTTTTGGCAAACTCCAAGCGGGCTGTCATGTGCCTTTTACTGAGGAGTGGCTTCTGTCTGGCCACTCTACCATAAAGGCCTGAATGGTGGAGTGCTGTAGAGATAGTTGTCCTTCTGGAAGGTTCTCCCATCTCCCCAGAGGAACTCTAGAGCTCTGTCAGAGTGACCATCGGGTTCTTGGTCACCTCCCTGACCAAGGCCCTTCTCCCCGATTGCTCACTTTGACCGGGCGACCAGCTCTAGGAAGAGTCTTGGTGGTTCCAAAATTCTTCCGTTTAAGAATGATGGAGGCCATTGTGTTCTTGTAGACCTTCAATGCTACAGAAATGTTTTGGTACTCTTCCCCAGATCTGTGCCTCGACACAATCCTGTCTCTGAGCTCTACGGACAATTCCTTTGACCTCATGGCTTGGTTTTTGCTCTGACATGGACTGTCAACTGTGAGACCTTATATAGAAAGGTGGGTGCTTTTCAAAATCATGTCCAATCAATTGAATTTACCACAGGTGGATTCCAACCAAGTTGTAGAAACATTTCAAGGATGATCAATGGAAACAGGATGCACCTGAGCTCAATTTCGAGTCTCATAGCCAAAGCTCTGAATTTTTATGTAAATAAGGTATTTCAGTTTTTTATTTTTAATAAATTAGCAAACATTTCTAAAAACCTGTTTTCGTGTTGTCATTATGGGGTATTGTGTGTAGATTGCTGAGGATTTGTTTGTATTTAATCCATTTTAGAATAAGGCTGTAACGTACGTCTTTGGGGGGAAAAGTCAAAGGGTCTGAATACTTTCTGAATGAACTGTACATGGAATAAAATCTTATAACCAGAACACTCAGACATGAAGAAGGTAGTTCTTTAAATCTCCCAACTGGACCACAGAAAAAACAGAATACACAGAGAGTGAGAGAGATAAAGAGACAGAAAGAGAGAGAGATATGAGACAGAGAGAGAGCGGCTGAGAGAGAGATATGAGACAGAGCGATAGAGAGATATGAGACAGAGAGAGAGATATGAGAGATGAGAGAAAGAGATATGAGACAGAGAGAGATATGAGACAGAGAGAAATATGAGATAGAGAGATAGAGAGAGAGAGATATGAGACAGAGAGAGAGAGATATGAGACAGAGAAATAGAAAGATATGAGACAAAGAGACAGAGATGAGACAGAGATAGAGCAATATGAGACAGAGAGAGAGAGAGATATGAGACAGAGAGAGAGATATGAGACAGAGAGAGAGATATGAGACAGATAGAGAGAGATATGAGACAGAGAGAGAGATATGAGACAGAGCGAGAGAGAGATATGAGACAGAGAGTGAGAGTGAGAGATGAGAGAGATATGAGAGAGAGCGAGAGAGATATGAGACAGAGTGCGAGAGAGATATGAGACAGAGAGAGAGAGAGATATGAGACAGAGAGAGAGAGAGATATGAGACAGAGAGAGAGAGCGAGTGATGAGAGAGATATAAGACAGAGAGAGAGAGAGATATGAGACAGAGAGCGAGAGAGAAATGAGACAGACAGAGAGAGAGAGAGAGAGAGAGAGAGAGAGAGAGAGAGAGAGAGAGAGAGAGAGAGAGAGAGAGAGAGATGAGACAGAGCGAGGGATAGAAAGTGAGACCAAAACAAAGTCAAAGTCTTTTCATGCTTTGTTGATTTCAAAAAGCCTTTAACTCAATTTGGCATGAGGGTCTGCTATACAAATTGATGGAAAGCAGTGTTGGGGGGGGAAACACACAACATTATAAAATCCATGTACACGAACAACAAGTGTGCGGTTAAAATTGGCAAAAAACACACACATGTCTTTCCACAGGGCCGTGGGGTGAGACAGGGATGCAGCTTAAGCCCCGCCCTCTTCAACATATATATCAATGAATTGCTGAGGGCACTACAACAGTCTGCAGCACCCGGCCTCACCCTACTAGAATCTGAAGTCAAATGCCTACTGTTTGCTGATGATCTGGTGCTTCTGTCCCCAACCAAGGAGGGCCTACAGGAGCACCTAGATCTTCTGAACAGATTCTGTCAGACCTGGGCCCTGACAGTAAATCTCAGTAAGACAAAAATAATGGTGTTCCAAAAAAGGCCCAGATGCCAGGACCACAAATACAAATTGGTAGATACAAATACACTGGTAGTTACCATTGTTGCTGATGTTTAGGTCGAGGTAGGTATTGTTTTTTGTGTGCTCTAGGGCAACGGTGTCGAGATGGAATTTGTATTTGTGGTCCTGGCATCTGGGCCTTTTTTAGAACACCATTATTTTTGTCTTACTGAGATTTACTGTCAGGGCCCACAATGCTGTGAACGATCTGAGAGTCAAGGCAAGAAGAAGAAGGGCCTTCTAGCCAACAAAAGGAACATAAAATGAATCATGCCAATTAGGATCTGGCTAAAAAATACTTGAATCAGTTATAGAACCCATTGCCCTTTATGGTTGTGAGGTCTGGGGTCCGCTCACCAACCAATAAATCACAAAATGGGACAAACACCAAATTGAGACTCTGCCTGCAGAATTCTGCAAAAACATACTCAAAAACATGCAATGTAAAACACCAAATAATGCACGCAGAGCAGAATTAGGATGATACCCGCTAATTATCCAAATCCAGAAAAGAGCTGTTAAATTCTATGACCATCTAAAATGAAGCAATTCCCAAATCTTCCATAACAAAGCCATCACCTACAGAGAAATAAACCTGGAGAAGAGTCCCCTAAGCAGCTGGTCCTGGGGATCTGTTCACAAACACAAACAGATCTCACAGAGCCCAAGGACAGCAACAGCAACACAATTAGACCCAACCAAATCACGAGAAAACAAAAAGATAATTACTTGACACATTGGAAAGAATTAACCAAATAACAGAGCAAGCTGGAATAGTATCTGGCCTTAAAAAGAGAGTACATAGTGGCAGAATACCTGTTCACTGTGACTGATCCAAACTTAAGGAAAGCTTTGACTATATACAGACTCAGTGAGCATAACCTTGATATTGAGAGAGGCCGCCTTAGGCAAAACTGGCTCTCAAGAGAAGACAGACTATATGCACACTGCCCACAAAATGAGGTGGAAACTGAGCTGCACTTCCTAACTTCCTGCCAAATGTATGACCATATTAGAGACCCATATTTCCCTCAGATTAAACAGACCCACAAAGAATTTGAAAACCAATACAATTTTGATTAACTCCCATATCTACTGGGTGAAATGCCACAGTGTGCCATCACAGCAGCAAGATTGGTGACATGTTGCCAGGTCAAAGAGAGAGAGAGACAGAGAGAGAGAGAGAGAGAGAGCGAGAGAGAGCGAGAGAGAGAGAGACAGAGACAGAGACAGAGACAGAGACAGAGACAGACACAGAGACAGAGACAGAGACAGAGACAGAGACAGAGACTGAGACTGAGACTGAGACTGAGACTGAGACTGAGACTGGGAGAGTGAGAGAGTGAGAGAGATGTCATCTTGGAAACAGCAGGATGTACCGTACAGGAAGTGAAATCGAAATGAGGGTTGAATCGCCATGGTAACTAGGGCATTAACTGGAAAATATGAGGAATTGTATTTGTGTGTTATAAAAACATATCTAGTACAGTGGGCGTTGTTTCTGAACCTTTTTGATGTCGTCGAGCGTGTGGATCTCTGGCGAGAGCCCTCCATGGACACACAGGAACTGCTGGTTCATCAGAGCAGCCAGCGGCAGGCAGTCAAACGCATCCATACACGAGTCATACACCTGCTCAGAGTATTTTATTTTACCTGAGGAGGGGGAGGGGAGACGAGAGAGAGGAGGGGGGCAGAGAGAGAGAGAGAGGGAGTGAGAAAGGAGTGGGGGACACAGAGAAAGAGAGAGATTCAATCAAAACACCATAGTGAAGTAACCAAGCACAATAGGGCAGTAGCCAAACTTTGCTGTGTATGTGTCAATGTGTGTGTGCATGTGTGTATGTGTGTATGTGTGTGTATGTGTGGGTACACGTTTTACTGTATTTGTGAGTACCAGAAGTCCTCACAAGACTAGTAAACCAACTAAAATTCAGAGAAGTGAGGACATTTTGTCAGTCCTCGCTTGTAAAAAGGCTATTTTAGGTTTAGGGGTTAGGGTTAACATTAGGATTAGGGGTTAGTTCTGTGTGTGTGTGTGTGTGTGTGTGTGTGTGTGTGTGTGTGTGTGTGTGTGTGTGTGTGTGTGTGTGTGTGTGTGTGTGTGTGTGTGTGTGTGTGTGTGTGTGTGTGTGTGTGTGTGTACATGTGTGTGTGTACATGTGTGTGTGTACATGTTTGTGTGTACATGTGTGTGTGAACATGTGTGTTTTCGTGAGTGTGTGTCAACTTCTCCATCTGCCTAGTGTGGAGAGAGCTCATTAATACCAGTTCACCAGCCTCTCTCTCTCTCACACACACACACACACACATAGCATATGGTAATTGAGGGCGACCACTATTCGCCATAAGCATCAGGGGAAATTAGCCTACTCGTCCTCTGGCCAATCACACACAGCAGACTACGTCCCTGGGCCAATCATTAAGGCCAAATTAATTTCCTACTAATCATCTGTTCTCTGACAGGCCACTGTGATCCTAAACCAGAGGCACAGAGTGGAGGAGAGAGGGAGAGAGGGAGAGAGAGATAGTGAGAGAGAGGGAGAGAGGGAGAGAGGGAGGGAAGGAGAGAGAGAAAGAGAGAGAGGAAGAGAGAGAGGAAGAGAGAGAGAGAGACAGAGAGAGAGAGAGAGAGAGAGAGAGAGAGAGAGAGAGAGAGAGAGAGAGAGAGAGAGAGAGAGAGAGAACGAGGGAGAGAGAGAATGTATGGAGAAGATGGAACTAGTGTTCGATGAGAAAGTAATGAGAGAGATGGAACAACATAGAAAGGAGAGATGAAAAAGTATACAAGAAAGAGAGAGAGGATAGAGTGCAACAAGATGCTAGTATGAAGGAGGGGAGAAAGGGTGGAATAAGGGAGGATACAGGAAGAGAGAGAGAACAGAAAGAGGGAGAGAACAGGTAGAGGGAGGATACAGGAAGAGAGAGAGAACGGGAAGAGGGAGAGAACAGGTAGAGGGAGGATACAGGAAGAGAGAGAGAACAGGAAGAGGGAGGATACAGGAAGAGAGCGAGAACAGAAAGAGGGAGAGAACAGGTAGAGGGAGGATACAGGAAGAGAGCGAGAACAGAAAGAGGGAGAGAACAGGTAGAGGGAGGCTATAAGAAGAGAGAGAGAACAGGTAGAGGGAGGATACAGGAAGAGAGAGAGAACAGGAAGAGGGAGGATACAGGAAGAGGGAGAGAACAGGAAGAGGGAGAGAACAGGTAGAGGGAGGCTATAAGAAGAGAGAGAACAGAAAGAGGGAGAGACCACAAATACTCACATTCTGTTTTGAAAGTGAAATATTCTGTCAAGTGTCTACATTCATGGTTTCCTCTTAGAAGAAATAACGTCTTTGGGTAGAGGATTTTCAACGACCACAGATACAACACACACTGAGAGAGGAGAGAGAGGACACAGAAAGATCTGTTAGTAACAGTACGGCTCAAAATGACTCACTTGACTTCAAGCTCGAAGTCCTAGATTCAAAGCAACCTTGTTCAACACTTCCTAGTATGCAGAAAGTAGTGTGCCTCTAGGTAAATATGCAGTAGCCGGTGTGCACTAAGTAGTGTGTCCCCAGGTAGTATGCAGTAGGTATTGTGTCCCTAGGTAGTATGCAGTAGGTATTGTGTCCCTATGTAGTATGCAGTAGGTATTGTGTCCCTAGGTAGTATGCAGTAGGTATTGTGTCCCCAGGTAGTATGCAGTATGTATTGTGTCCCTAGGTAGTATGCAGTAGGTATTGTGTCCCTAGGTAGTATGCAGTAGGTATGGTGTCCCCAGGTAGTATGCAGTAGGTATTGTGTCCCTATGTAGTATGCAGTAGGTATTGTGTCCCTAGGTAGTATGCAGTAGGTATTGTGTCCCTATGTAGTGTGCAGTAGGTATTGTGTCCCTATGTAGTATGCAGTAGGTATGGTGTCCCCAGGTAGTATGCAGTAGGTATTGTGTCCCTATGTAGTATGCAGGAGGTATTGTGTCCCTATGTAGTATGCAGTAGGTATTGTGTCCCTAGGTAGTATGCAGTAGGTATTGTGTCCCTATGTAGTGTGCAGTAGGTATTGTGTCCCTATGTAGTATGCAGTAGGTATTGTGTCCCCATGTAGTATGCAGTAGGTATTGTGTCCCTATGTAGTATGCAGTAGGTATTGTGTCCCCAGGTAGTATGCAGTAGGTATTGTGTCCCCAGGTAGTATGCAGTAGGTATTGTGTCCCCAGGTAGTATGCAGTAGGTATTGTGTCCCCAGGTAGTATGCAGTAGGTATTGTGTCCCTAGGTAGTATGCAGTAGGTATTGTGTCCCTAGGTAGTATGCAGTAGGTATGGTGTCCCCAGGTAGTATGCAGTAGGTATTGTGTCCCTATGTAGTATGCAGTAGGTATTGTGTCCCTAGGTAGTATGCAGTAGGTATTGTGTCCCTATGTAGTGTGCAGTAGGTATTGTGTCCCTATGTAGTATGCAGTAGGTATTGTGTCCCCATGTAGTATGCAGTAGGTATTGTGTCCCTATGTAGTATGCAGTAGGTATTGTGTCCCCAGGTAGTATGCAGTAGGCATTGTGTCCCCAGGTAGTATGCAGTAGGTATTGTGTCCCCAGGTAGTATGCAGTAGTTACACTCTTAGAAAAAAAGGTGCTATCTAGAACCTTAAAGGGTTTTTCGGCTGTGCCCAGGTAGAACCCGGGGGGAAAAAGGGTTATCCTATGGGGACAGCCAAAGCACCCTTTTGGAACTTTTTTTTAAAGAGTTTAGTGTGGACTATTGTGCTCTAGGTAGTGTGCACTAGGTACTGTCGTGTGCCCTCACCTCAATGCTGAAGTAGCCCCGGTCCACGTAGTCCCCTAGGAAGAGGTAGCGTGTCGTCGCGGGGGAACCGCCCACCTCAAACAGCTTCATCAGGTCAAAGAACTGACCGTGGACATCTCCACACACTGAAACACAATGTTGAAACAACGTTACACTCATAGAATTAGGAATTGAAATCCTTCTAGTAATTAGAAGGGTCTCTAGGGTTAGACTAACATACAACCTCAAACACAACACTGTTAAACAGACAACATCAGTACTACAGAATCACATTCCTAATACTTTAGTTGCGTCTAGTTTTACTGTCCTTTTACAATAGATGACAACCTGCATATATTTCCAAACAGTCTCTGGAAGTGACAACAAAGTAGAAAGGTAACCAACAAGCCTTTCTCTTTCAAGTGACTGTCGATTATCAAATCAGAAAAGCACTACTCTGACAGTGGCCCTACCACCACTACACTCTCTCCTTAATGTCTGTCATATGTTCCTACAGAACAGGCAGCATAAAGCGTTAGCGAGATGAAGCGTAATGGCTGCTATGTATGTGTGACTGTGTGTGTCTTTAGCCTGCCTGTGGCCTACCTATCACCTCTTCTCTCTAGGGACTAGCAGTATTTTAGCTGAAAACTAAAAAGTGGCTAGGTAGCTACCTTCTCTTCTCTCACTGTGTGTGTGGGATGTGTGCAGTCATAGAATTATCTTACAGATACCATTCGCATGCCAAAGATACCCAGTAGCTGGTTGTCTTTAAATGTGGGTTATAGGCAGCAGCACAACTCTTTTCCTTTCTCTCCTTCTCTCTGAATCTCCATCCCCATATCTCTCTCCATCGGCCTCTATATCCAGCATGGTCCTATCCATCCGCCCCACTCTCCTCCTCTCCCCCTCTCCCTCCCCTCCCTCCTCACCTGTGACTGGGGCCTCTATATCCAGCATGGTCCTATCCATCTGCCCCACTCTCCTCCTCTCCCCCTCTCCCTCCCCTCCCTCCTCACCTGTGACTGGGGCCTCTATATCCAGCATGGTCCTATCCATCCGCCCCACTCTCCTCCTCTCCCCCTCTCCATCCCCTCCCTCCTCACCTATGACTGGGGCCTCTATATCCAGCATGGTCCTATCCATCTGCCCCACTCTCCTCATCTCCCCCTCTCCCTCCCCCTCCCTCCTCACCTGTGACTGGGGCCTCTATATCCAGCATGGTCCTCTCCTGGCGCAGGATGGCGCCTCCCTCATTGATGATACGTAGGGCCACCACCTCCTCCAGACGACCCTCCTTGGTGAGGTGGGCTTTTAGCAGGTCTACTCTGGGCTTCCCCTCACAGTCAAACACCTCCTTCATGGAGAGCCTGTGGCTCAGAGGGAAGGGGACCGCTAGGAAGAGGAGAGGAATGGGAGAAGGGGGAAAATGGAGAGGGAGAGGGAGATTGATGGATAGAGAAATGGGGGAGAGATAGGGATGGAGAGAGAGATGGGAATGGAGAGATGGGAATGGAAAGAGATATGGACGAGAGATGGGGATGAGAGAGAGATGGGGAGAGTTGGGGATGGAGAGAGAGATGGAGGAGATGGGGATGGAGAGAGAGATGGGGGAGAGATGAAGATGGGGTGAGAGATGGGGGAGAGATGGGGATGGAGAGATGGGGATGGAAAGAGAGATGGGGAGAAATGGGGGAGAGATGGGGATGGAGAGAGAGAGATGGGGGAGAGATGGGGATGGAGATATGGGGATGGAGAGAGAGATGGGGAGAGATGGGGGAGAGATGGGGATGAGAGAGAGATAGGGGAGATATGGGGATGGAGAGAGAGATGGGGGATAGATGAGGGGATAAAGAGATGGGGGAGGGATTGGGATGGAGAGAAAGATGGGGGGGTGGGGATGGAGAGAGAGAGATGGGGGAGAGATGGGGATGGAGAAAGAGATGGGGAGAGATGGAGGAGAGAAAGATCGGGAGAGATGGGAATGGAGAGAGAGATGGAGGAGGGATGGGGATGGAGAGAGATATGGGGGAAATATGGGAGAGATGAGAGAGATGGTGAGAGATGGGGATGGAAAGAGAGATGGGGAAAGATGGGGATGGAGAGAGAGATGGTGGAGAGAGATGGGGGAGACAGGGTGAGAAAAAGGAAAAATAAATGTAATTCACATCATATACTGTACAGGACGCAGCAGGATACAGGGAAACTACGTTATCTGTCTATATATCTATATATCTACCTATCTACTTACCTACCTACCTACCCAACTACCTACCTACCTACCTATCTATCGACCTACCAACCTACCTACCAACCTACCTACCAACCTACCTACCTACCTACCTACCTACCTACCTACCGACCTACCTACCTATATATATATCTACCCACCCACCCACCTGTCTGTCTGTCTGTCTGTCTGTCTGTCTGTCTGTCTGTCTGTCTGTCTGTCTGTCTATCTATCTATCTATCTATATATCTATATGTCTATCTACATACCTATGTACTGTATCTACTTACCTACCTGGCTTGCTTCCTGCGTGTGTCTGCAATGTACATGTGCTGTATGTACACAGTGTATGTGTTTGGGCAGACGGTATCGGAGCATGAGGTCTGATACCAACAAGCCATCATTCTCCGCACCTTAGCACACACCCACACAGACACACACACACACACATATACTGTACATTCATGCTACAAACACATCACAACTGCTGCTACCAGAATTTTTTTCTCTACTGCTCAGTTTATACACTGCCCCCCATCCCACCTTTCACTTTACATGTGTAAATATTGGACTGCAGTGCCTTCTGAAAGTATTCATACCCCTCGACTTATTTGACAATTTGTTGTGTTACAGCCTGAATTCAAAATTCAAAAGGTACACACTTTATTAGAATACTTATGAAATGCACACTGTTATATTTGGTAACAGGTGTTTATTTTACCTAGACTCCAACCCCATTCAATGCATTGAACGGATGTGGATGGAGCAAAATCTACATAAGGGTGCAAATAAAAAAACACTCACAAAAGCTCTGACGAAGGACTTGAGGCCGATACGTGAAGCTTAATAAAGAGTAGCGATACTAGCAAGAGCAGTGTGTGGGTTTCTTCTTTTTTCTTACAGCCTGAATTCAAAATGTATTAAATATTATATTTTTCTCACCCATCTACACACAATACACCATAATGACAAAGTGAAAACATGTTTTTAGAAATGTTAGCAAATTTATTGAAAATGAAATACAGAAATATCTAATTGACATAACTATTCACACCCCTGAGTCAATTAAACACTAAGGCATGAGGAGGTGTGGTATATGGCCAATATACCATGGCTAAGGGCTGTTCTTAGGCACAACGCAACACATAGTGCCTGGATACAGCCCTTAGCCTTGAAATTTGCCATATACCACAAACCCCTGAGGTTCCTTATTGCTATTATAAACTTGCTACCAACGTAATTAGAGCAGTAAAAATAAATATTTTGTCATACCCATGATATACAGTCTGATATACCATGGCTGTCAGCCAATCAGCATTCAGGGCTCGAACCACCCAGTTTATAATACATGTTCGAATCACCTTTGGCAGCGATTAAAGGTGTGAGTCTTTCTTGGTAAAATTTGCACATTCTTTTTTTAAATTCTTCAAGCTCTGTCAAGTTGGTTGTTTATCATTGCTAGACAGCCATTTTCATGTCTTGCCATAGATTTTCAAGCAGATTAAAGTCAAAACTGTAAATAGGCTACTCAGAAAAATTTGTCGCCCAGTGTCTGTTGGAAAGCCGACTGAACCATGTTTTCCTCTTCGATTTTGCCGGTGCTTAGCTCTATTCCTTTTCTTTTTATCCTTAAAAACTCCCTAGTCCTTGACAATAAGCATACCCATAAACTTGATTTAGCCACCACCGTGCTTGAAATTATGGAGAATGGTACTCATTGATGTGATATGTTGGATTTGCTTTAGGGCCTTATTGCAAACAGGATGCATATTTTGGAATATTATTCTGTACAGCACTTTTATCAAACTCATTCAACAGAGGGCCAAGTGTCTGCGGATATTGCATCCAAAATTGTACTTTATTAATGAATTAAGGTCACTAATTAGTAAGGAACTCCCCTCACCTGGTTGTCTACGTCTTAACTGAGAGGAAAAAACTAAAATACCCAGACACTCGGCCCTCTGTGGATTGAGTTTGACACCCCTGCTGTACAGGTTTCCTTCTTTTCACTCTGTCATTTAGGTTGGTATTGTTGAGTAACTACAATGTTGTTGATCCATCCTCAGTTTTCTCCTATCACAGCCATTAAACTCTGTAACTGTTTTAAAGTCACCATTGGCCTCATGGTGAAATCTCTGAGCGGTTTCCTTCCTCTCCTGCAACTGAGTTAGGAAGGACACCTGAATCTTTGTCGTGTATTGATACACCATCCAAAGTCTAATTATCAACTTCACCTTGCTCAAAGGGATATTCAACGTCTTCTTTTTTATTTTTACCCATCTACCAATAGGTTTCAAGTTTCACCTTTGAATGTCACGTGCACAAGTACAGTGAAATGTCTTTCTTGCAAGCTCCCAACAATGCAGTGATCAGTGAAACGCTTTGCAAGGCATTGGAAAACCTCCCTGGTCTTTGTGGTTGAATCTGTGTTTTAAGTTCACTGCTCCAATAAGGAACCTTACAGATAATTGTATGTGTGGGGTACTGAGATAAGGTAGTCATTCAGAAATCATTTTTAACACCAGTATTGCACAATGAGTATATGCAAAGTATTATGTGACTTGTTAAGCACATTTTTTTATGTTGAACTTATGTAGGCTTGCCATAACAAAGGCGTTGAATACTTATTGACTCAAGACATTTCAGCTTTAAATTTTGCATTTCTTTGTACACATGTCTAAAAAAACATAATTCCACTTTATGGGGTATTGTGTGTAGGCCATCTTTTAGTATTTCTTATTTAGTATTTCTTATTTCTTTAGTGTTGTTGCATTTTCGAGAAGTAAGCATTTCATTGGACGATGTGTACCATGCGTATCCCGTATATACGACTAATAAAACTTTAAACTTGAATGTACTGTCTGTGTTATAGGTGGCCTAACAGGCTTTATTTCTGCATAGCTATGGCTGAGCTGTCGGTCGCCGCTTTGCAGCGGTGTTTCTCTTACATAATGAAGGCCCTTAGGGCACTGCTGGATATGACCGATGAGGAGAGTGATAAAGCAAGAGCTCCCAGCTGCACGTGAGGACTCACACACACAGGCGCCAAGGCAAAAGCCCATGCACACACTGAGACACGAACACACATACAGTTGAAGTCAGAAGTTTACATACACTTAGGTTGGAGTCATTAAAACTCGTTTTTCAACCACTCCACAAATTTCTTGATAACAAACTATAGTTTTGGCAAGTCGGTTAGGACATCTACTTTGTGCATGACACAAGTCATTTTTCCAACAATTGTTTACAGACAGATTATTTCACTTATAATTCACTGTATCACAATTCCAGTGGGTCAGAAGTTAACATACACTAAGTTGCCTGTGCCTTTAAACAGCTTGGAAAATTCCAGAAAATGATATCATGGCTTTAGAAGCTTCTGATAGGCTAATTGACATCACTTTAGTCAATTGGAGGTGTACCTGTGGATGTATTTCAAGGCCTACCTTCAAACTCAGTGCCTCTTTGCTTGACATCATGGGAAAATGAAAAGAAATCAACCAAGACCTCAGAAAAAAAAATTGTAGACCACAAGTCTGGTTCATCCTTGGGAGCAATTTCCAAACGCCTGAAGGTACGATGTTCATCTGTACAAACAATAGTAAGCAAGTATAAACACCATGGGACCACGCAGCTGTCATAGTGCTCAGGAAGGAGCACTAACAGGTTCTGTCTCCTAGAGATTAACGTACTTTGGTGCGAAAAGTGCAAATCAATCTCAGAACAACAGCAAAGAACCTTGTGAAGATGCTGGCGGAAACAGGTACAAAAGTATCTACATCCACAGTAAAACGAGTCCTATATTGACAAAACCTGAAAGGCCGCTCAGCAAGTAAGAAGCCACTGCTCCAAAACCGCCA
Organism: Salvelinus fontinalis; assembly: GCF_029448725.1. Classification (NCBI taxonomy): domain Eukaryota; kingdom Metazoa; phylum Chordata; class Actinopteri; order Salmoniformes; family Salmonidae; genus Salvelinus; species Salvelinus fontinalis. The sequence goes on from NC_074670.1 coordinate 68,573,225, forward strand.
TAAGAAAAGCCAGACTACGGTTTGAAACTGCACATGGGGACAAAGATCGTACTTTTTGGAGAAATGTCCTCTGGTCTGATGAAACAAAAATAGAACTGTTTGGCCATAATGACCATTGTTATGTTTGGAGGAAAAAGGGGGACGCTTGCAAGTCGAAGAACACCATCCCAACCGTGAAGCACGGGGGTGGCAGCATCATGTTGTGGGGGTTAAATGTCAGGAATTGTGAAAAACTGAGTTTAAATGTATTTGGAAGGTGTATGTAAAACTTCCAACTTCAACTGTACATCCACGTATGCACACACATACACAAACAAAGAAATACAGAGACAGAAATACACACATACAGATAAAGTTGCGGCAACACAGAAACACACTTGTGCGTCCACGCGCGCACACACACACACACACACACACACACACACACACACACACACACACACACACACACACACACACACACACACACACACACACACACACACACACACACACACACACACACACACACACACACACACATAAAGGTAATGTTCTGCAGGATCTACAGAGCCTCATGAAGCCCCACCAGTGCTAACACAGATAATGGCCTAGATCAGGAAAGTAGGCCTTCTGCTCACTCTCTCTCTCTTTTTTCTTTTTCTTTCTTTCTTTCTTTCCTTCTTTCTCTCTCTCTCTCTGTTTCTTTCTGCCTTCTATCCATCACCCTCTAACTGTCCCCTACTAACTCCTGACTGCCCCTATCACCTAAACCGTAAATCAGGCTAATTCATCACACACACACACACACACACACGTGCACACACACACACCATCACTTTAGGCTCCGCAGCCCCCAACTAGTCATGTGTCTCTGAGGTTTTGGGGGTATTCCACACTGTCAGAGACAGCCCGTAGCCCACTGAGCTAAAGGGCTAACCAGGTCAGGTCACTGCTCCAGGTTCACTACGGTAGGATTAGCTCTACAGGGAACTAACCCACACTGTTCTTTTACCAATACAAGGAATGTCCTGTCCAATGCACTGCCCTAGTCACACCACCAAACTACTCTAGCCCATTATGGTATGGTATGGTATGGTATGGTTTGAGGGTGTGTGAGAGTATGTGCAAGTGAAAAAATGTGTGTGTGTGTGTGTGTGTGTGTGTGTGTGTGTGTGTGTGTGTGTGTGTGTGTGTGTGTGTGTGTGTGTGTGTGTGTGTGTGTGTGTGTGTGTGTGTGTGTGTGTGTGTGTGAAAGAGACTGTGATTGTGAGAGAAGAGGAGGAAAGGGGAGGGAGGGTGTGGGGAGGGAAGAGAGGAGAGGAGAGGAGAGGAGAGGAGAGGAGAGGAGAGGAGAGGAGAGGAGAGGAGAGGAGAGGAGAGGAGAGGAGAGGAGAGGAGAGGAGAGGAGAGGAAAAGTAGGACAGATATTGAAGAGAATGGAGAGTCTGACAAAACGAAGTACAGTACTTGGGGGGAAAAGGCTGTGTAGAATATTATATACTGGGTGGTTCGAGCACTGAATGCTGATTTACTGACAGCCGTGGTATATCAGAACGTACAGTTGAAGTCGGATATTTTTCACAATTCCTGACATTTAGTCCAAGTAAAAGTTCCCTTTCTTAGGTCAGTTAGGATCACCACTTCATTTTAAGAATGTGAAATGTCAGAATAATAGTAGAGAGAATGATTTATTTCAGCTTTTATTTATTTCATCACATTCCCAGTGGGTAAGAAGTTTACATACACTCAATTAGTATTTGGTAGCATTGCTATTAAATTGTTTAACTTGGGTCAAACGTTTCAGGTAGCCTTCCACAAGCTCCCCACAATAAGTTGGGTGAATTTTGGCCCATTCCTCCTGACAGAGCTGGTCCAACTGAGTCCGGTTTGTAGGCCTCCTTACTCGGACACAATTTTTCAGTTCTGCCCACAAATTTTCTATAGGATTGAGGTCAGGGCTTTGTGATGGCCACTCCAATACCTTGACTTTGTTGTCCTTAAGCAATTTTGCCACAACTTTGGAAGTATGCTTGGGGTCATTGTCCATTTGGAAGACCCATTTGCGACCAAGCTTTAACTTCCTGACTGATGTCTTGAGATGTTGCTTCAAAATATCCACGTCATTTTCCTACCTCATGATGCCATCTATTTTGTGAAGTGCACCAGTCCCTCCAGCAGCAAAGCACACCCACAACATGATGCTACCATCCCCGTGCTTCACGGTTGGGATGGTGTTCTTCAACTTGCAAGCCTCCCCCTTTTTCCTCCAAACATAACGATGGTCATTATGGCCAAATAGTTATATTTTTGTTTCATCAGACCAGAGGACATTTCTCCAAAAAGTACGATCTTTGTCCCCATGTGCAGTTGCATACCGTAGTCTGGATTTTTTATGGCGGTTTTGGAGCAGTGGCTTCTTCCTTGCTGAGCGGCCTTTCAGGTCATGTCGATATAGGACTCGTTTTACTGTGGATATAGATACTTTTGTACCTGTTTCCTCCAGCATCTTCACAAGGTCCTTTGCTGTTGTTCTGAAATTGATTTGCACTTTTCGCACCAAAGTACGTTCATCTCTAGGAGACAGAACGCGTCTCCTTCCTGAGCGCTATGACGGCTACATGGTCCAATGGTGTTTATACCTACGTACTGTTGTTTTTACAGATGAACGTGATACCTTCAGGCATTTGGAAATTGCTCCCAAGGATGAACCAGACTTGTGGAGGTCTACAATTTTTTTTCTGAGGTCTTGGTTGATTTCTTTACACTTTCCCATGATGTCAAGCAAAGAGGCACTGAGTTTGAAGGTAGGCCTTGAAATACATCCACAGGTACACCTCCAATTGACTAAAATGATGTCAATTAGCCTATCAGAAGCTTCTAAAGCTATTACACTATTTTCTGGAATTTTCTAAGCTGTTTAAAGGCACAGTCAACTTAGTGTATGTA